>NC_056732.1:686334327-686634327 GCF_019279795.1 Protopterus annectens | reverse complement strand
CTAGGAAAGTTAACCAGAAAGACTGACACAGAGTGGCAAGCATTATGTTAAGCTGAATTGTTGCTGAGTAACATCTAAAGGCAAACAGCTTATTTTTGTAAGGCACTTCTCATCCACCTCCATGCCATGGGGAATACTGTGATTATCTACTCCACATACTAATTATAACCAACAAGAGATCTGGGAAAAAAGGGTACTAGAGCTAGACTCAGCGTGTTTAAAAATGGAGAAAAGGATCTCAGCTGAAGGAATATTAACCAGAGCAATAGACAATGGACTTTGTAGCTGCTAGTATTCAGCTCACACCAAGGAAACATATTAATACAATTATTATTTATTTATTTTACATTTGTTGACCGGGAGAATCTGACTGGATGCATGTCCATTTTCAGCGGAGGCCCGGGGAGAAAAGCTCCACAGTTTGTTAATATACAAGTAAGTCATTTAACATGTACAAAGTCATTATTAGGATGAGTCCTAAGTTAATGTGCTCTCTTCTTGACATCATTTGTATCAAGAATAAAGCTATTATGACAGCGACACTCTTGTAAATGTACACTATTTATCCCCAAAGTAATTAAAATTATTTTTTCTACTTCTTTTGTCACTTTAAATACATTTTTTTTCTGAAAAATATGTGGAACTTTCTTCACTAAAGACAAAGCTTAATAGAAGTGTAAAGATACACCCCAGGATTCACTAATCCTCCGTATAAGACTAGATTAGTCTTACACAGAAACGCCAGTCTAAGAGTAAGACGGCAGCACGCCATGCATATTAATGAGGGTGCGCTGCCTCAACTCTAAGGCTAACATGGAGTGTGCACGAGTGCAGGGGGCATGTCGGACTGCCGAGCAGTCCACAAATCCACGCCCCTGCAAGTCTCTCAATCGGGAAATGTCAACTTACATGATCGAGTCCACTCAAATGCGTACATACTCAACACTACACTCCCCCACATTCTAAACCCCTGTACAACTATAAAATGTAAAACTTTTTTTTTTTTATTATTCCCGATATAGCTGCCTGTATCTGCGCAGGTTTGCCCATTGCTTAGCTACAGTGAGCCGTTTAGACATCGAAGAGGATAATAAGAAACTTATATGCAAATTAAGCAAAATAGCGATAGCGCAGTGGTAGAACCTTTGCACAAAGAGGAAACATTCCCGGTTCGAGTCCCACCACTCCCATTTCTATTTTCTGTTGGAAATCTGTATATAAAAATATTTCTTGACATTTATCATTTAAATTTTAGTAAAAAGCATTGAAATGGCCTATGTATTAGTGAACAAATGTTATATATATATATATATATATATATATATATATATATATCATCTTTTTTCGGCTGTTCCCGTTAGGGGTCGCCACAGCAGATCACCTGTTTCCATTTCTTCCTGTCCTCTGCATCTTGCTCTGTCACACCAACATCGGCATGTCCTCTCTCACCACATCCATAAACCTTATCTTAGGCCTTCCTCTTTTCCTGTTACCTGGTAGCTTCATCCTTAGCATCTTTTCCCAATATACTTGGCATCCCTCCTCAGCACATGTCCAAACCAACATAATCGTGCCTCTCCGGCTTTGTCTCCAAACCTTCCAACCTGGGCTGACCCTCTAATATACTTATTCCTAATCCTGTCCACCCTTGTCACACCCAGTGCAAATCTTAACGTCTTTAATTCTGCCACATCCAGCTCAAACTCCTGCCTTTTTGTTAATGCCACTGTCTCCAACCCATATAACATAGCTGGTCTCACTACTCTCTTGTATACCTTCCCTTTCACTCTTACAGGTACTCGTCTGTCACAAATCACTCCTGACACTCTTCTCCACCCACTCCATCCTGCCTGTTCTCTCTTCTTCACCTCTCTTCCACACTCACCGTTACTCTGAACTATTGATCCCAAGTATTTAAACTCATCCACCTCCGCCACCTCTACTCCTTGCATCCTCACCATTCCTCTATCCTCCCTCTCATTCACACACATATATTCTGTCTTAGTCCTGCTGACCTTCATTCCTCTTCTCTCTAGAGCATATCTCCATCCCTCCAGGGTCTCTTCCATCTGTTCCCTACTGTCACTACAGATCAGTGTCATCTGCAAACATCATAGTCCACGGGGACTCCTGTCTGATCTCGTCTGTCAACCTGTCCATCACCATTGCAAATAAGAAAGGGCTCAGGGCTGATCCTTGATGTAACCCCACCTCCACCTTAAATGCATCCGTCACTCCCACCGCAGACCTCACCGCTGTCACACTACCCTCATACATATCCTGTACCACTCTTATATACTTTTCTGACACTCCTGACTTCCTCATACAATACCACAACTCCTCTCTAGGCACCCTGTCATATGCTTTCTTTAAGTCTACAAAAACACAATGCAACTCCTTCCGACATTCTCTGTACTTCTCCATCAACACTCTCAGAGCAAAGATCGCATCTGTAGTGCTCTTTCCTGGCATGAAACCATACTGCTGATCGCTAATCATCACGTCCCTTCTTAACCTTGCTTCCACTACTCTTTCCCATAACTTCATGCTGTGACTGATCAATTTTATCCCTCTGTAGTTACTACAGCTCTGCACATCACCCTTATTCTTAAAAATCGGTACCAAAACACTTTTTCTCCATTCCTCAGGCATCCTCTCACTTTCCAAGATTTCATTAAACAATCTGGTTAAAAACTCCACTGCCATTTCACCTAAACACCTCCATGCTTCCACAGGTATGTCATCTGGGCCAACAGCCTTTCCATTCTTCATTCTCTTCATAGCTATCCTTACTTCCTCTTTGCTAATCCACTGTACTTCATGATTTACTATCCCTACATCATCCAACTTTCTCTCCCTCTCATTCTCTTCATTCATCAACCCCTCAAAGTACTCTTTCCATCTCCTCAACACACTCTCCTCACTTGTGAGTATGTTTCCCTCATTATCCTTTATCACCTTTACCTGCTGCACATCTTTCCTAGCTCAGTCCCTATATATAAGAAGGTGAAATGGTTATGCGTACTGATGGATACATAAGTAATGTATCTTAAGCAATGTGAAGCTCTGCTAAGCAAAGTTTACCAGTATTAAGCATATTTAAATGTAATTGCTTGTAGCTGAGCACTGCGTTAACTAGCGCAATGGTTTTGCGCGTAGCTGCACATTGCGCCAACTAGCGCAAGCTGTTTGCGAGGAGTTGTGCTCCACGCTAACCAGCGCAACGTCGGGCAATGACGAGCAACGTAGAGCAATGTCAGGCAAAGTTGAGCAAAGTCGGTAAAACACAGCCACACTTCCTAGCCGGTCTGGCCAGTAGTAAAATAAAAAGCAATGACAGGCCTCGAACCTGGGATACTGTGCACCATAATCACAGTACTGAACCACTAAGCCATGACAGCTTTTCATAAGCATGCACTTTCAATACACACATACATATCAATGGAAGTTTACCCATTGCTAAGCAGGTGTGCCTTCAGCTGACTATTTTCAAATCTGGCCAATCACAAATAAGTGCGAGAAATTATGCATATTTAAACTCCATAGGCAGGAATACTTGCCATAACTGGTTGTAGCTCCCATCTGCAGACAGCAATGGCCGGTGCTGGAGAGGGCTCTTGCTTTCGAGCGCAATGTTGGGGCATTGAGAAGTCAAAAGTAATGGTTTGGCTCCTTGTCCATAATCATGAGGATAGACTCCTGCGGGGCTAGTACCAGGGCACCCAATACAAAGCGGTAGCCTGGGACCGTCTAGCTCATGAACTCACCAGTGCCACAGGTGTCCCTCGGACTGGTGAGCAGGTCAGACACCACCACACAGACCTGAAGAGACGCAAGGCAGATCAACTGAACCAGTGGATCCAGGAGGCCCGTGGGATGGAAAATGCCCCACTACTGAGTAAGTAGCCATGGAGTTAAGTATGTAAGAATTGCTATTCTAGTGTATACTATGGATAGGTATGTCTCAATATCACTTAATTTACTTCACAGCTGCAGGTGTCCATGCTGCGAATCAGCAAGCCTATGCAGATAGGCTGCTAAGGCTGCGCCACCAGGCAGGTTAGTAATTATTCTGCTTGTACTGTTATGTAAAATAAATGAGAGAGCCTGAAAAAAGTGTTTTAACAGAATAAATAAAGGTACAATAATTCTCTAATAATTATTCTGCATGTACTGTTAGATAAAATAAATGAGAGAGCCTCTAGAAAAGTGTTTTAAGTATTTAATAAAGGTATAATTCCTGTAGTGTGTCTGTGTCATTTTCTTTGATATGTTGTTGTGCTCTTGCATTATAGAAATAGTACTGTTGTATTAAGTGCTGTTAACACGCAGTTGGGTAGGCCCATATAAAGTGGATGAAGGGAGTGCCAGTAGCTTTTAAGCATATTTACAGTCCCCAACTGTTGGTTCATGCCCAGCATGTACAGGTTAATCTGGCACATGAGTAGCCTGGTTTTGTGTTCCCCAGAAATGGCATTGTGCTGGCAGAAATGTAGGGAGCTGTTAACATATAACTGATAATTTCACCTAAACATATCTAGATAAGTATAGGAAAGTAGAGCTGTCAGTGTACCAGCTCAGCAGTAGTGTGTCTGAACAACTCACAAAATATGTAGCAGTAACATCTGCATCCCGGACAGTTTGTATGTCAGATACAGCCCATGTATATAAAGATCTAGCCAAACCCATTTCACAATTTAAGGACAATTGGGTAGTGTAATAATACATGTAGGGGACATATAACTGCAGTTAATAGGAATGTAGTGTAAACTAGAAGGATATATAAGTTGTTAATGGAGCTATCATGTTCCACCCTACTGTATGTGCATAATAAATGCAATTCCACACCTAAATGGGTATGTCTAATCTCAAAACATTTGTTGGGACATATGTCCTATTGGTTTATAAATATCTGAATTTATTTCGATGCATGTGCCCTGTTCAAATACCACAATATTGGTGGCCTGTTGCCATCAATTAAACCTGCATGCTGTTGTAATGTCCACTGTTGTTCTATATATGCATGTGTCATGCTTGCTGTTCAACTGTTTGAACTCTGGTGTGTTGCGTTAATGGGAATACTTCTGCATGTTGTTATAAATAATTGGGAATGCTGTTGACTCTTATTAACCCATATTTTCATTAAATCCTCCTAAACATAGAATGTATGGGAAGGCTGGTCCCAGCGGCCACACCTGTCCCACCTCAGCTGGCGATGGCACCTGGCACCAGCAGGTCTGGTGCCCAGCCTGGGACCTCCTCCTCCATTGGCCTTGTGCCACCTTCAGGTGGAAACACTGCAGGGGATGGGGCTCATCCCCCCCGTGCAAACATGGGCGGAGGAGGGCCACCTATCACCCTCCGAACGGTCCGGGCTGTGGTGCGTAGGGAGATCAAGCGTTCTGTCGTTGATCCTCTATGCCAGCTTGAGGCATGAGTGGCGTGACTCACGGGTGAGCCTACCCCTCGTACGCAGCCCCCAGCACAGCCACCCTCTGGTCTGTGAAGGTGCAGTGGTGACTGCCCATGGGTGGGGATCTCAGTTCCACTGTTGCCATCTGTGGGCTCATGGGCTTGCGATTTCCAAACATCCTTCCCCGTCAATGGTGTTCACCCACCACATGCGTCACATTCTGCCCCTGTATGCATCTTGTTTGTCTTGTCTGTTTACCTCCCCAACCTACCTCCCCAAATATACCTACTTCCCCTACCCCACATTCCACTCTTACCTGAAAAAAAAAGGGCAATCTGCTCCCCAAAAAAAAATTATGCCCCATACATAGCTGCCCATTTTGCACACATGTCCGCTGGACACATAAACTGATATTTAATTGACAGTACAACATACTTTGTTGTCCTCACCCTTCTCACAGGGGTTGAAGGTTTCATATTTCCCTCCAAATGTATTGCATATTCACAGCTGTTGCTGTTAAAGAAATGGGCAGCTATGGACCTTCCCTACACCCGTCCTGCACATCCTGAGCTGTTTTCCCTACTGTCTTTCCCTCTTTGTGCCCCTTTTTCACCACTTTCCTATCTCCCCATTTTCTTTTCTTTCAAAGAAATGAGCGCGGGGGTTAGCGGGAGTAAGCACTATTAAGCAGTAGTTAGCGGGTTTGTGCGAGTGTATGCCTGTGTGCGCTTGTGTGTGCTTAGCTAAGCATTGCTAAGCATTGAGCAAACCCGCGCAAACCCGTTTACAACTGCTTAAAAGTGCCTTAGTCACTCTGTATGTCAGGGCCCTTGTTCTGCTCAGCAGCAAAATAAAACACCTCTGTCAGTCTTGAACCCCAGACCTTGTACACACTAGACTGCATGAAGTATCCCTAAGCCACAGTAGACATACAAGTTGATGCTGAAATAAATATATCATGCATCAGAATGAGTTAATGTAAAGGAAAAATAGGAATGCCATAACACAAATCTTGTTCTGTGGATCTTTACCAGCAGTTGTTGTGGAATTGCATTACATGACTGTGATAAGAGAACCAGCCATTCTAGCAGGAAATAAAGTTACAGCAGCACTTTACAACCCCCACACAGTATCATAGCAGGACAAACACTGGCATATCTGATTAGGGCAGAGGCCATACTTCTCAACTGTGACTAATTTTCAGGGATGTCTCTGATTTTGAAATAAATTTTAGCTGTGTCCCTCTGAATCCCTCTGAAAAGTACTGATGTTAGGCAGAAAGGTGGGGAATTACACTTAATGAATGACAATAAGTAAGAGTTAGACACTGCTTGTACTTCAGAAAAGGTGTATTAATCCATATGCTCTGGTTCTCTCAAAGTCTCAACTTAATGTCTTTAATATTTTAAAGGTGTACCTCACTTTTACCTACTTTTCCCTGAGTCTGTTCAAATATGTACCCGAGTGTTTGAGAGGCCTGGCAGAAGCAGAAAGACACAGGCATATCAGCTTTTCTGCTGTTACACACTGTGAAAATAGATTTGGAAGGAGTTCCAGAAGCATACCCTTATGTAGGAGTACAACACTGAAATACCAAAGGATGTAGCCATGTACTGGTAGCAACCAACTGTGACAATGCCATTGTTCCAGTGCTGAAAAGACCGGTGTGGTGCACAGGCAAAGAATAACAGGCTAACCTCTGGCTACCATCTGGATAGGTCCACAGTTGGGAGCTACACAGACAGACTACTTGCCTTGATAAACTAACAGGTACACAGCAACCCTTTAAGTCCAGCAAGATAAAATTCACACAGTAATACATAATGCTCTCTGTACTTCTGCACCCCTACCCAAATGTACAATATACCTGTGTGTTCAGGGTCTACCAAGGATGTAGGTAGGCATACTCAGTACTGAAATTTGTCCAGTTTTCTTGAGCAGCCTGTGCTAATGTCAACACTAAAAAAGCACAAACTGTTCAGAAGTGAGTAAATTAATATTCACAGTATAGCAGTTCACAAACAGTTCATGTGCCAAACGAATACATCTCAGTAACTACTTTTGTATGGCAGTTAATTGTATAATTAGAAAAGAAAGTACATACTCCCATGTATCTTGTGTTAGCATTTGGAGGGCTGAGTACAATTCTACACTGACAAGTGTGTACTGGAAGCAGCAACATTCAAGTCTGAGCACAACATTCAAATCACTGGCTATACCCCTGGCTTCAGATATAAGAACTATACTAACCTTCTAACTTAAACAACGATGGCCACAGCAAACAAGCATGATCCCCATTTTGGAAAGCTGAAAGGGCTATGCCTACCTGAGTTAGCAATTTATAGCATTGGTTTGCTATGACAGTGATTACTGCAATTACCACACAGCAGGCTGCATGCAATTAGCAAATGGTGGCCACCAACTGGTGCAGAGGCCATCACATGCACATGTGCAAATATCTATAAAAGCAGGCTGTAATTGCTGCCCACAAACTCAATCACTCTATTGCAGAGACTGAGAGAGACAGGGAGAGAGAGAGAGACAGACAGACAGTGAAAAGCAAAAGGAAAATGGAAAATAAATAATACCAACTCATACAAAGGAAAGGTATGTGACAGATATGTATTTACTGGCATGTAGTAGATGTTTTTGGAGAGTACTCTACATAATGTGAACCATTCATATGTGGCAGCAGTACATATCTATGCACAGATGTCCTGCTTAACTACTGCCATGGACAATTCAGTGTGTAGTTGTGTGCAGTGGGACATAACTGTGAAATATGTAGCTCAGTATTAAATGTCAAACATCTGATCCATGTTATCTGTGTTCTGTACAGTAGTGTGGACAATGGCTGTTTGGGGGATTAGCGCAAACATTTATATAAACATGGTTGTGACAGAGTAACACATGCATGATAGTCATATTAAAGTTTAGTTTAGCATTGGCAACTGCTGTACCAGGCTAGTATGCTAATCTAGCATTTGTAGCTATATATACCCCCTCTAATGTTACTGTGTGTTCACATGTGACACCTGTTCATGTTGCAGCAAGGCCCAACAGTTCAGCTGTGAGGTCCAGGGACTTACAACAGTGTGGACCTTGTATGTGTATGGCACACACATACGGAGAGATATATATGTGTCATATATATTAACATCTGTATATGTGCATAGAGCAAGGGACATATTGTAACTGTTTGTGAAGGGTGGACATATATATGTTGGTGAAGGTTGTTATGTGCATATTTGTATGTAGGTTTTAGTGTGTGACAAACAAGACAGCATGAAGTGCTGGTATATGACATGTGGTGGTTAAACACTGTGTGTGTTTTGTTCAGTTTGCAATGTTGCAGCCAGTTAGACCTGCTAAAGCTACCTGGGCTGAGAACACTTTCAATGTATTTCTCACAAGACTGTGCGATATTATTACATTACTGTATACCTCACATCCTTTGTATAATTGATATTCCCACCATGAACGGTGGACTGTATATGTGCCTATATGTATATGTACACCAATGGATGTGTATATGTATATATATATATATATATATATATATATATATATATATATATATATATATATATATATATATATATATGTGGGTGTGTGTATAGACAGAGAGAGAGCCATATATAGTCATACACACCCACATCTACTTGTTGCAATAGATTCTATGTAAAGTTGACTGAATGTGATGGTCAGTGTGTTGGTGAATGTGTCAAAGGTGTATTTGTGGGATAGCTTAGTGGGAAATTGTTTCTGTCATGGTATTATGTGTCTTTGCTTTGATCCTAGCAAAAGCTGTGTATGCTGCTGCTAGGCAGATAAAGCACTATGGCATACAGTCTGATGTAGTCCCTTGGTGTTAACTGGGGTGTGTCATTGGAGACTAAAGCACCACATGTATGCTTATTGATTGGTACTGATGTTGAATCCAAATCCTGTATGAACTGTAGTACTACTTGAAGCTGTAGGCCTAAACAGCAAAGTATGGTGTATGTCCACATTGCTTGGAACCACTGTTTTGTGTGGTCCCTGTAGTCCTCACAGATTAAATTCCTCAGGCTTAAGGTTTTGTAAGTACTGACACACAGTACTGTATGGTACACACGTAAAGCTTATCTGGGTTGCCATACCTTTGTGTCTTGTAATTATGTCTGATGTGTGTGTGGGTATGCCCGTAACATGTCCTCTGTCATATGCATGTTACAAGATATAACTGCGTATCTAGCAACATTTATAGTTTACTACAGCAGTATGCCACCTATATTCACAATTGTGCACCTATTTTGGCCACGGGTTTGCCATCAACAACTTGTGTGGTATAATGGTAATACTGTAACTGGACTTTACAAACATTGCGATGGATGACATATTTCTTTATGAATTCGCTTGATCTATACCTTCTGTGGCTAGGTGGTGCATTGTGTCGCACACAGTGTGCCATGTACTGTTGTATAGTCTTATATAGTGATTTTATTTTGTTGCTGTGCAGAACATAGTTTATTACATAGAGCGTGCCAGGAACTTTCAAGCAGTTGTGGGGTGAGCACTGATAAGTGGTATTGAAAGTGTTTAATCTCAGTCAGCAAATAGGTTGCTATATATGGCAGTTCAGTGATATCTGTACTGTTTAATGTTGTGTGCCATTTGACTTGCTCAGACATATTTTTTCTTTGTTTTCCAGGGATCATGGCCCACCATCATAATCCTAGCTACAGTAGTGCTGAGGATGACATTATTACCAGCTGTCTGATTCAGCACTACAGCACTACTATTCTCGAGAACCAGCCAAGACCAACATGAGCATACTGCACTGTGGCAAGATGTTGTCCAGAGGGTAAATGACATAGGCATGCATAACCGGACATATGAGCAGGTACGCCATCACTGCAGTGATTTACTTAGACATGTCCGGCAGCATGTTTCTGATGTCCGTAGACAACAGCTTGCAACAGGTGGTGGGGTTAACATCCATCCCCCCCTCACCAGATTGGAGAAGCTGCTCCTGAGCCTGGTGGAACCTGCCCAACAACAACAACAGCAGACATTTACCTTGATGGAGGTTGGAGCCACCCAGCAAGAACACATGGCATATCTGTAGACTACTGTTACCTCTATTGGTAGATCATGCATATGTGAGATGTGTACTGTGTAGTTAGAAGATGTGGAGCCTGTTGTACAATACTGATAATTTGGAACATAATCTATAGGCCTGTGAATGTAAACTGTTGTACTACTGTAAGATTGCAAACCCACAGTAGCAATGCCACAGTTGTCGCCACTGACAAAGTGTCTCATATCCATGTAGGTCCCTCTGGTGTGACAGAAAGGCAGCGGACACATGCTGGTGTGTGTGTTCTACATTTATTATTGCAAATAAAAAGTGCATGTCATAGTTAAGGTGTAGGCCATGTACACATGTAACACACCTACGCATAATGCATGCTGTGCATGTTTGCTGTGAGACTATGCACATCTCAGTAATGTGATTAGCTGCCTCAAAAACATGCAATACACAGACCATCTCAAACAAATGTGGCTACACTGTAGTGACCATTGGATAGGCAGAGTCGATACGCATGCACACAACATACACAACTATATCATACACAGAACATGTTAACATGCTACACATGAAGTATTCACAAATCCTCTGTAAAGTCACACTCCAGTATCCCAAATGTCATCCACACAGCACACATAATATACCTGAGGGGTAGAGGCCTATCATGGTGCAGTGAAACACTCTGCAACACACAACACATTCATGTTAGGCAATGCTCCTTATTGGCCTCCTTACAAACCCATGTAACAACTGGCTGTGAAATGGTGCATGTAGCCATGGTTGTGCAGTTCTGGTACAGCATGATAGGTGCTGGTTTGGGACACATTTGTAGCCTTGAGTGACCACATGATGCTTCATGATGATGGCTTATGGTATTACACCCCATCCAGTTATTGTAACCACAGTACTACACATAGCTTTCATTGCTATACACCTCAATGTTGTGTGTGTGCAAACATATGCACCTATAAACAATATGCATACCAATCACCATTTGCACAACTGACACATATATGTCTTGTAATGATATTGAGTGGCTAGGTCATATGACACACATTGGGTATGTGTGATGTTTAAATATGCAGTTGTGTTTTAGCATGCCATGTCATGGATGACACTGGCATGTCCACAATATGATCTACACTCACCATAACTACTGTACATTGGCTATGTGGACCAATGGTATTCCATCAGTTATACATGCACCACTGATCTTGTGTGTATACACATCATGCATGAGCTAAAACTGTGTCCACAATTATTTGCTAAAGACACAGAGGCTCTAATCAGAATTGGATATCTATGTGACACACAGATACACAGCCAGCCATGGTATGTATACCTGTGAGTGATGGTGCACAGTACATTAAAGAGTTTTTAATACTTGCACAGCAATGTTGTGTCCATGTATACATTGCATTCCAGGGGGAGGCCAATCACCGAACAACAAAACACATGCATCAACGCCATGTATACTGTTAGTAACAAGGACTGTCTACACTCGCACTGCATGCTGTTGAGCAACACATGCCCTGCATGCTGACATGTGTGATATGACTGTTTGGCTTGTGATACTGTACCCCACTATCAACTGCTATTGAGTATGTTCTGAGATTGCTGGTGGTGGTGTGTGTGTGTGTGTGTGTGTGTGTGTGTGTGTGTCTGCTTTAGTGAGGACTGTATATGTGTGCATGTGTGCATGTGTTCATGTGTTCTGACATCATGTACAGGTCTTAAAGTGTGTTTTCTGTTTTACTCTCACAGGTGCTGAGGTTGGGCTGGTTCAGTGCAGCAGGGAACCTGATGTCACTGACACAAATAGTGATAATGAGGATAGGTGTGTTGAGGCACAGGCGTGTTTGTCAGGGTCTGTTGTTGGGCCACCAATTGACAGTACAGAAGTCTCCACCCCATCCTTGCACACAGTCATACTGCCTGTACATCCATCATCACCAATGCCCTTAGCAGAGGGACAGTGTACAGTTGGCAATGGCCAGGACAGTGTGGTATCTACGGCACATGCATCAGGACACAGCAGCCATAGCCAGATGTCTGGAATGGTACCACATAGGCAGATGTCCAGGGGTTCTCGTCAGAGCACTGCTGGTCATCATGCCCCTGGCAGACGTGCCACAACTCTTACAACCACATGCATGTTCCAGGCTGTCATGGAGGCACAGGCACATATGGAGTGGTATACCAGTCAGGGACTAAGGGCACAGAGGGCTCATAACGCCTCTTTAAATGACAGTATCCGTGACCTAGCAGGTGCCATCTGTAATTACACTAAGGTCATTGATAGACATTGGGGTGTGACATTAGATGTCCTCCACAATGTCATGTCCATGTGTCAGGACAGTGCGGGACAGTTGAGACGTCGACATGGATGTATGCCAGCAACATCATCAGCTGGCAGTTGCTGTGCACGTCCATCAAGTCATAGCCACTCCCATAGTGCCAGTACCAGCCCCAGCAATGTTGGGGGTGGGCTGTCCATAGACCATCCTAGAAGACCACTTGCACATGGCTCTGGCCAGTCCCAGCAAGGGCCTGGATCCAGTGTACATATGTCAACCTCTGAGGATAGTACCCAGTCTGGATTAGTACCTGATACTGTCTGTAGCACCCCTGCCAGGCACAGGTCCCATATCTGTGGCCAGAGATGGTGATCTGTAAAGCCTGCCAGGTACAGTCTGTAGCTGTCCCACAAATCCCCATATACGGCAGCCACATGGTGGAACTGTGTGCATGCAGACACACACACATAAACCAGACACCTAGGGCAAACACATACCTGCACACATTACATCCACATTGGCCCATAACAGTGCTCTTGGCCCTCACACACACACTCACACACACATGTTGATTGTATGGCTCAATGTAGGCCTCTGGCAAACCAACAACACACCCTGTGCATATGATGAAACCTGTGCCACCTCCTGTCATCTGTAACATTGATGCAGGAACAGGCTAACATGGTGCTGATGCACAGGGTGACTTTATAACAGAATAGTAATGTTAGCATGTTGTCAGCAGTAAAGTGTAATGATATCCTTGAAGGTGTAGCTGAGCAGGCATGATGCATTAAAGCTATAATTATCAATGTAGTATTGTTTACACCAGTGTTTATTCCAATTGTGTATTGTCTGCCCATGTGCCACTTGGCTGATGTGTGTAGTTTGGTCAGCATGTGTTAGAGAGTGTACAGTAAGTGTAGGATGTGTGCAGCACAGATTTGCAGGTGTACATTTGTGAACATGGTTGAGGTGCACTGTCTGCATGTACGTGCATGTTTGACACATGGGCAGGGTGACATTCCCTGTATTAGACAGTGTTAACACTCCACAGTTTCTGTTGGTGGCCAGTATGCATTGTACTACACACATTTTGGAACTTGAGTACACGTGTGTGTATGACACGGTTTGACACTGTGGTGTGGGTGATACTGTTACTATCTGTCATTGGTTTGCATTCTGGTAGTATACATAACCTCAACAGCCTGACCATAAACAATTGTTAGATGATGTCTTGACAACTGACACACAGATGTAGGACACACAGTAACATTTGCAGCCTTCAAGTACTATTCTATGCTAGTAACCAGTGGTATTCACCTGCACTCAGTCCTGGGACCACTCCTGTTTGGCATATAGCTTTCTTAGGTACAAGCAAACACAGTAGGGATATGTCCGGCCACGTTTGGCAATGCATACTGTAGGCTATAATGCATTCTCCAAATGACACACCCATCCTGGTGTCAAACCCATGCTGTAAAGCTATAAGCCAAATAAAGCATAGTCATCCATTTTTAGAAAACATAGTATCCCCAGAGTACCACATAGGTAGTAGCCCCCAAAATGTTGAACAGGTACCGATGTATACATAGAGCCATGTGTTACATCATCTCTCCTTTGATAATCACATTTCCAAAGGGTTTTGGAAATCCCTCTGTGGATCACATAAGCAATAAGGGCTCTGCATGCATATCCACAAAGGTTGTTGCACACCTATAATAGCCATCTTTGATTTGACAGACTTTACTGCTTTTGAACAGGTTTCAAATATACCTCAGGCATAAACCCTCACTCACACTATTCAACAGAAACCGTAATGAGTGTATGTGAAATGGATGACGTAGGCCAGGGATCACTGCAGTGGCTAGGCTTGTCACAAGCATACAGATGTGACTTACAGTCTGGAAAGCAGCAGCACACTCTGGTAAAGATAACAGATGTGTTCATGGAGAAAGCAGGGTTCCCACCTATGAAATAATTGAGGTCACATATATGTATATGTATTTGCCACACAGCTACCTGACGTGTAATGCACATACTGTTGTCATTGTGATATGTCATACAGTAGTAAAAGCAAAACCCACATTACATTGACCAACAGTGTCACACACACACGCAATCAATAAGTGCAGGATTCAAACCCCTACCTAACTACTTTATGATACTAGAGCAGCACGCATTAACACAATGCGCTATACACATTACGGGGAGTTTTCCTTTCCACAGGTATATTTGTAGGATGGTGACATCATCAGACTTGATAAAGATATGTATACCACTTTTAAGGTGTTTCGGTAGTCTTCAAAAAGGTTGTCCCTCTCCAAGAAGACACACATGCACACTCTCATATAGTTGTTAAGTGCAGGATTCAAACTCCTACCTAACTACTTTATGATACTAGAGGAGTATGCATTAACACGACGTGCTATACACATTACTGGAAGCTTTCTATTCCACAGGTATATTTGTAGGATGGTGACATCATCAGACTTGACAAAGATGAGTATACCACTTTTAAGGTGTTTCAGTAGTCTTCAAAAAGGTTGCTTTTCTCCAAGGAGACACGCATTCATATAGTTGGCAAGTGCAGGATTCAAACCCCTACCTAACTACTTTATGATACTAGAGGAGTACACATTAACACAATGCACTATACACATTACTGGGAGCTTTCCTTTCCACAGGTATATTTGTAGGATGGTGACATCATCAGACTTGACAAAGATAAGTATACCACTTTTAAGGTGTTTTAGTAGTCTGCAAAAAGGTTGCTCTACTCCAAGGAGACACACACTCTCATACAGTTGTCAAGTGCAAGAGTCAAACCCCTATCTAACTACTTTATGACACTACAGCAGTACGCATTTACACAACGTGCTATACACATTACTGGGAGTTCTCTTTTCCACAGGTATATTTGTAGGATGGTGACATCATCAGACTAGACAAAGTGGATTACATTAGGTGACATTAGGTGGGCCACATAGAAGGAATTTCTAAACACTTTGGCAATGTGATCATCAAAGGAGAGTTTACTATCTACCTGGGTCCCCAGGTCCATAATTACATTCTCTGTACATACTGGATTACCACCTATGTGGTAATTTGTGTGCACTTTGTTTTATCCAAAGGGGATGACTATGCATTTTTTGGCATTCTGCTTGAGGGCATTGTTTTGACACCAGGTATCTGTCTCTGTAAGACCCTTCTGGAGAATGTCTGCGTCAGCCGTAGAGTCGATTATGGACCACAGTTAGCAGTCATCTGCAAACTTGTTCAGCCACACTCCTCCCATGCTTGCCTGTACTTCTGAGCAGTATCTACTGAACAGGTGGGGTCCCAGGACCAAGACCTGTGGGACGCCATTTGTGACTGGTTTAGAGTCGGACATGTCACCCGCAACTCTGAAAATGTGTGTTTGATCTGTGAGCCAGTTGGCCACCCATCCTGTGACATAGGTGTAAATGTTCAAGCTGGTAAGCTTGTCCATGATGCCAGAGTGGGGAATGGTGTCAAAGACTTTAGTGAGGTCCAGGTGGGCTGTGTGGACTACTTTCACCTCCATCTGTGTCCTTGGTAACTGTTTCAAAGAAGTCAACTAGGTTTAGGAGGCAGGATCTGGTTTAACAAAGCCAAGTTGGGTAGAGTCCAGTGTCTGGAGGTTCCCATTGTGTCTCTGTTTATGGGTTCCATGATAATTTGCTCCATAGCTTTGCAGACCAGGCTGAGTAGGCCTATAGAGAAATAGTTTCCAGGTTCTGTTGTGGCACCACCTTTGTGGAGCTGGATGACTGTTGCTGTATGCCATTCTTTGGGTACATAGCATGTGGTAAGGTTGAGTCTGGACAGTGAATGTAGGTGAGGGTGTAGTTCCTTTTGGGGCTGGTGTAAGACACAGCCTGGGACACCATCCAGTCCCATTGGTGCTGTGTTCTTAGCTTTGGAGAGGGTTGTTTTTGCCTGCATATCCATGAAGTCTGGGGCTCTGCATTCTTCTAGGATGGACACAGGCCCTTTTGGGGGTGATGGGGGGGAGTTTGCATTGAACTTGTCCGCCAGGATATGGGCAATGTCAGTTGGTTCAGTGTATTTTTTGCCATTTTGCAGTAGCTGACAGCATATTTGAGAGTTGCCACCTAAATGTTTGGTATAGCTAACAAAGGCTTTGTGGTTGTTATTCTTACATTCCTGGCAATTTGTCTTTAGAAACTGGCCTTGGATTATTTTGTTTCTTCCTAATAATGATCAGTGATGCCTTTCCTTTTGTGAAGTTTGCTCTATCATGTGTTTGTTTCCTCCTTCTGTTGTATAGCTTATTTATGGGCAACGACCACCAGATTGGTTTCTTATTTTTGGAGGAGTGCGTCTTGGTTTTATTTGGGATGTCTCGATCCATGCATCCCTGTAGATGCTCATAGAATGCACTTGTAAATGATTCTGAAGATTGTATAGCATTATCCTATAGCAAGGGGGCTTTGGAACATTCCACTTTGGTCTTGGGAAGTGCGCAGTTTGCTTTTGAAAATTTCTTCACAGTGGTTTCCTTGACTGGGTGGGGGGGGGGGTAGCGGGATGTGGATGTCCAGTGTGATTACTTTATGATCTGATATTACCAGTGAGGGGTTTATCTCTGTTGTGGAACACTGGTACCCCATGTTGGTGATGATTAGGTCCAGTATGTTGTCACCTCTAGTGGGCATGGTGACCAGCTGTTCCAGGGCGTTTGAGTTTTTAAACTCTAGGAAGCACTGGGCAAAGGACGTTGTACACGAGTAATTCTCCCAGTCAGTGTTTGGGTAGTTGTAATCTCCTCATATAATGGTGTTTGGTAGGACCTTTATATTTTCCACTGTTCTCAGGAATACTGAGTGAGATTCCTGAGACAAGGTAGGTGATCTGTAGCAGGCTACAATCTGATAAGCAGCTTTGCCCAATGTTATTTGCACTTGCATGGTCTCCAAGGCCTCATGCTGTGCCAGTAACCTGAAGGTGTGGGTATCCATAAGGTAAATGGATACACCCCTTCCTTTTGTATTTCACTCTGGGTTTTGGGGCCGAAGATCAGAGGGATTGTGAATGTTTTACATGGAGCATGTCCAACAGCTCTGTGTTTGACATAGCTTTGTATGTTAGGCAGAGATCACCTCTGAGTAGGCGATATGCGAGAGAGTACAGCTGGAGCATTTTGAGACGGTCTGTGTATGGCATGTATTTCAGGCCACTAATGCTCTTTGTGAGGTATTTCTGCAGGCTTTCCAGTTGTTGTAGATGTCTTGTGAGGTACATAGCAAAAGGGGCATTGTACTCTATTATGGATCTATTGAGTGATGAGTAGAGGGGAACAATGTCCTCTTCTATTCTGCATGAGACACCTTTTGTGATGAGGTGTGCCATGTAGAAGGATTTTCTGACTACTGTGGGGATGTGATTATCACAGGTGTGTCCACTGTCCACCTGTGACCCAAGGTCTCTTATCACACTTTCAGTGTTAAGTATACTACTGCCTATGTTGTAGTTCATGGCTACAGAGTTTTACCAAAGGGGATGACAATGCACTTTTTGGCATTGAGCTTGAGGCCCTGGCTTTGACACCAGACATCTGTTTCAGTGAGGCCCTTTTGTAGGATGTCCACATCTTTAGTAGTTTCAGTTATGGCTCCTAGTTTGCAGTCATCTGGAAACTTCATTAGCCACAGACCTTCCATGTTAAAGTTTACTTCAGGGAAGTAGATACCAAACAGGATAGGACCCAGGACTGAACCCTGTGGTACTGCACTTGTCACTGGTCCAAAGTCATACCTGGAGTCTGCTACTTTCACAGTGTGTGTTCTGTCAGTGAGCCAATTGGCAACCCAACTTGTGACATAGCAATTTATACCTAGTTTAGTGGGTTTATCTATAATTCCAGAATGAGGGATGGTGTTGAAAGCCATGGCAAGATCTACATAGGCTGTGTGAACCACCTTACCCTTGTCTACGGTTCTGGTGACTGCTTTAATTAAGTCTATCAGGTTTAGGAGACATGATCTGCATTTTACAAACCCAACATGGTTGTGGTCCAGAGTTTGGAGATTAACAATGTCTTTTTTTATAAGTTATATGATGATATATTCCATGGCCTTGCAGAGCAGGCTCATCAGGCTAATGGGGCACTAGTTCCTGGGGTCCATGGTGTCTCCACCCTTGTGTAGTGGGATAACCATTGCTGTGCGCCATTCAGCAGGCACAAAGCCTGAGGTGAGGCTATGACTGAACATGGTACGTCGGTGTGGTGCCTGTTCATTCTGTAGTTTGTGTAGAACACAGCCTGGGAAGTTATCTGGTCTCATGGATGCTGTGTTCCTGGCTTTGGAGAGTGTTTATTACCTGTGCAGCCATGATGACAGCAAGTTTGCAGTCTTCTGTTATAGAGATGTGCTCTTTCATGGGTGAGAGGGGGGTAAAGTTAGCACTGATCCTATCTGCCAGGATGTTGGCAATATCAGTTGGGTCTGTATATTTAGTGCCATTGTGCTGTAACTCAGAGCAGATCTGAGTGTTGCCATTGAGATTCTTGACATAGCTATAGAATGTTTTGTGGTTGTCTTCAGAATCAGTGTCGATTTTGTTTTCATAACTAGCTTTGGAGGATTTTATCAGGGATCACAGCTTCTTACTGATGTTGACCATAGAGCTCCTCCATTCATGGGATTTTACCCTCTTTTGCAACATTTTCTTCTGTTGTGCAGTTTGTTTATGGCAGGAGAACACCAGATTGGCTTCCTTTTCTTGGAGGATAGCGTCTTGGTTCTGTTTGGGATAGCATGATGCATGCAGTCATGTAAGTGCTTATAAAGTGCAATTGGGAAGGATTCAGTAGTCGTACCTGTATTGTCCATCTGCATGGGTGTCCTGCAATGCAGCACTTCTGTCTTAAGAAGCATGAAGTTGGCTTTGGAGACATTTTTTAACATGGTTTCAGTAATGGGGGTGTGGGTCCAGAATGTGGATATGTAGGGTAATTAGCTTAAGGTCAGATGGGACCAATAAGGTGCTGACTTCAGGTGTGGAACACTTGTCACACAGGACAAACCAAACCCCATAACCAACACAAATAACCACAAAGTGAGCTAAATGCTACTCATTGCCAGAAGTCTCAGCCTCCAGATGCACACACTCGAGGCACTTCTCATTATGGAGGATATTGATATCTGTGCAGTAACAGAAACCTAGTTCAAGGCTCCAGACAGCACACCAGCACTACCAGGATACTACTCATTCCATACCTTCCAGCATCAGAACTTGGATCACAGCACATAGGGTGAGGATGTATCCATATTCATCAAGGATACCTACACCTCTCTCTACATGCTCTCTACAGGATATGTACCCATAGAATGTTGCACAGCAATGTTCTTCACACTCCACAGGGGTGGGGCCACAAAAACCCCTTGGCATTCATGCTCTATGAGCCTGACGAGTGTGTTCTGCAAGGCAATGGAGCCAGTCATAATGGAAGTCAACAATACAGAGATTGGGAACCTTCAGACAGTTGAGCACACCCATTTTGGCTTTGTCAAATGTAGACCACACCTCCTGAACTGGGAGGATTTCTTTGACAGTTACCCAGGCTACAGATGATTTAAATGAGCTCAACACAGCCTACCTATACCTCGCTAAGGCCTTTGACACCATTCCCCAGTCAGGTATCATAGATGAACTCATCAACCTGGCCATGAATCCATACATCACAAGATGGATTGCAAACTGGCTCACAGATAGATCCCACACATTAAGAGTTGCTGGCTACATGTCAGACTCTACACCGGTAATGACTGGTGTCCCCCAGGGTTCAGTCTTGGGGTCCCTCCTGTTTGGTATAGACTTCTCAAATGTACATGCCAACACAAGAGGGTTGTGGTTGACTAAGTTTGCTGGGAACTGTAAAGTGTTTGCCATAATAGATTCCCCAGATGACAGACATATTCTCCAGAAGGGACTCTATGAGACAGATGTGTGGTGTCAGAATCATGGCCTCAAGCTCACTGTGGAGGAATGCATAGTGATCCTCTTTGTTGAAAACAAAATACCCACAAACTACCACATAGGTGTTACCCCCTTAAAAATTACAATGTGATAGGGGATCTGGGGACACAAGTAGATAGTCATCTTTCCTTTGGCAACCATGTTGCCAAAGTGATTGGGAGATCCTATGTGGCCCACCTAATCAACAAAGGGTTTGCATCAGGATCCAAAGAGGTAGTGTTGGCACTCTACACTTACGTCATCAGACCCATCATTGAGTACAGCACACCATTTTGGGTGTACTCGACTTAGCATATCCAGCAGCTGTAGAGACCACATAGGTACCTCACCAAGAGGATTACTGGCCTCAAACAGTTGTGTTATGCAACACAACTGGTAAAACTAAATCTGTTCTTCGTTGCGTACCACCTACTTAGAGGCACACTCTGCCTAACATACAGAGCCATGTCCAGCACATAACTGTTGAACATGCTCCAGCTACAGATAACAACATTGAGTCGCCCTACACATTCCAGGAATATGAACCTCATCACAACAATGAATACAACATGCTGGTGGGATACAGTACCATCCCAGACACTTGCCTTACTGTGGAACAGAGTCCCAATGTACATCAGACAGAACCCCTCGCTGACACTCTTCAGTTGGAAACTTGATGAGTGGATGGGAAACAGACAACTCATGCCAGGCATCACATCAGCAGCCCCACTAGAAAGGGGCTTAGGGTACTAACTATTAGAACTAGGCCTTGGGAGACTACCCAATGGTGTGGTGAAAGCTGCACAACTTGCGTAGGCTGATATATGCCTTCATGGAGATAGTCTACTACATACCTATGAACCTATGTGACAGGTACATGTCTACAGATAGTAGATGTGTACTTCATTGTACGGTCATGTTGTACAGCAGGTACATGGACCACATACACTGTAATGCATACAGATACTGGTGGCTGTTATGTACAGTGGGAGAGATGTGCACCTCATGTCTTTCGTGCCATTGGGATGTGTGCTGGGTGGGACAGTCCTGGATGGCTCCCTGTCATGGTTACCCTCTTACACACATCTCTGCCCATCCATCTTTGGCTTATTATACTGTGTTCCCCCTACATATATATATAGGTACATAGGTAGGTAATAGGCTATCTGCCTGAAGGCATATATTAGTATGGCCAGAGTGTGCAGCTATAACCACCCATGGAGTTAGTTCCCTAGGCCTCTGTGTAGTAGAGCTGATGAAGTGATCCATGGTGTGACAGTTCAGTTTCACATACACTCATCAAGGCTCCTCTGGAAGAGTGTCAGTGAGGGTCTCGGCTTAATGTCGGTTGGGAGCCTGTTCCAAAGCAAGGGAAGTCTGTGAGTTAGTAATGTATCCATCCAACATGTTCTATTTAATGTTGTGATGATGATATCCCTAGAACATGTGGTACAGTGAGCTTGGGTTTACTTCAGATAGCGCATGTACATCAGTTCTGCATTGGACATGGACCTGTCTGTTGGGCAGAGATCTCCTGAGTAGACAGTGTGCAACAGAGTACAGATTGAGTTAAATTCAGTCTTGTTGCATGGGGCAACTGTTTGAGGCCAGTAATCCTCTTGTTGAGGTACTTCAGTGGTCTTTCCAGCTGCTGAAGGTGCCTAGTCAGATTCATCGCAAGTGTGTTGTGGTACTCTCTGACGGGTCTGATGACTGATGAGTAGAGGGAACCTCCTTTGACCTACATGCAAAGACCTTGGAAGTTTGTGGGAATGCATAGCATGATTTTCTAACCACTTTGTGAATGTGTTTCTGGAAGTAGAGATAACTATCCACATGTGTCCATAGATCCCTTTTTATCACCTCCATATTTAGGTTGTTGACACCTATGTGGTATTTGTATGACTGTAGCTTGAGGCCATAATTTTGACACCACATCTGTCTGACTGAGACCCTTTTTAAGGATGTCTCTGTTGTCCCAAACATCGATTATGACAACTTTTTTGCAGTCATCCACAAACTTTGCTAAACATAGCCCTCATGTGTTTGACTGTATTTCTGAAAAGTATACACCAGACAGGAGGGGTCCCAGCACTGAGCCATGGGGGACAGCAGTTGTTACCAGCTTGAACAGGAGACCACAATTCTTACCTTGTGGGATCTATCTGTGCCCAGTTGGCATTCCATCAGATGACATACATATGTATGCACAGGTTGTTGATTTTGTGGATACGACATGTGTCTGGGATGTTGGAAAAGGGCTTTTCAAGGTCTATGTGGGACGTGTGTAGCTCATTACATTGATGTATGTCCTGGGTGACTGCCTTGAAAACAGTCTAGCAGGTTTGGGAACCATAATCTGCCCCTGACCAAACCAAAATGGGTAGGGTTGGGTGTTTGTAGCTCTGTGTATGAGTTCCATCATGATGGACTCCATGGCCTTGCAGATCAGGCTTAGTAGGCTTATAAGACAATAGTTCCCATGGTCTGTTGTGCACCAACACTTGTGGAGTGTGCCAAACATTGCTGTAACCCATTCAACAGTTTCATATCCTGTACAGTGGGTGAGTCACAACAGACTGTTCAGGTGCAGGGTCTGTTTGTTTTAGAGTTCACATATGACACAGCTAGGGAAACCATGTCATCCCATAGAAGCCATGTTTTTAGGTTTGGAAAGAGCTGTTTAACCATTGTATATGTGATTTCTGGGTTTTCACAATCTCCAGGTATGATAATGGGCCCTTTTGTCAGTGAGAGGGGGGTAAATATGTATGAACCTGTCTGACAAGATGTTGGCAATGTCAGTCATGTACATGTATTCATTTACAGTTTGCACTGACTCAGAACATATATGAATTTACATTGATATTTATGACATAGCGAAAGAAAGCTTCATGGTTATCTATGGACTCTTTGACAATATTTTTGCCAGAACATGGATTGGATAATGTTAGGAGTGCTCATTGTTTATTGATGATACCGATCGGAGATTTATCAATCTTCTTTGAATTTTCACTTTCTTTGAACAACTTAAGTACTTTTAGCACATAGTTTGATTACGACAGGAGTCCAATATATTGTATGGGTCTGTTTTCATATAACTGTGTGCGCAAGGCAGGATTGGTGAATAGTGACAAGTTTCTGGGGTAAGAACTGCAACTGCCAGATATGTGTGGCCCACTGCTGTACTCAGACATGGCCTAAGTGTGTGAGCATGCCCAGTATGACCTTTCAGTATGTTGTTGACTGACATTTGTTTTGTTTATTTGTGTGTGAGCAAGCCCAGTATGACCTTTCAGTATGTGGCTGACTTGAATTTGCTAAATTTGTTAAAGTGTGTCAGCATGCCCAGTATGGACATATATACTATATGTGTGTGAAAAATCAACTTGGTTTTTCTTCAGGGCTCACCTTTGTGTTGTACATCGACAGGAAGCACACTGTGCCTGCAGGGCTTCCATGAGTCACTTTGCATAGACTTGTCAACATTTCTATATACAGGGGGGGGCAGCTATTAGTTGTACATTTCTACCCGGGGGGCACACCTGATTGTTACTGTGGGTGTACATAGGATGAGGGGTTCACAAGACACTTAGACACATTTGCTAGGTCTGCACTGCTATGTCAGGTACTCCATTCAGTCTGTACTGTTGTCTATCATACTGGCTTGAGGCATACTACTGTACTACAGATCTTAGCTTCCAATTTCATGTATATTAGTTTGTGACTTCATAGCCTACCCAACCCACATCACACTGCCTGGCCTGCTGTTATCTGTCTGCATAGGCCTGGGGGGAAGTTACTCATATGCCTCTTCAGAGGGCATGATACAGCATTTGTTTGTGTTTGCGTTAGTCTACAATTGTCCTGCTGTGTCTGTGCCAGTGAAATGCTGTCATGGCTTAGTGGTTCAGTACTGTGACTATAGTGCACAGTATCCTGAGTTTGAGCCCTGTCACTGCTTTTTATTGTCCTGTTGGGCAGACCAGACTGCTTAAGGAACAGTAAAGCAGGTGTGAGCGTGTTTACCTGACTTTGCTCAACTTTACCCAACCTTGCCCGACTTTGTCCAACATCGCCCAACATTGCTCAACGTTGCCCGACATTGCGCTAGTTAGTGCAGTGCGCAGCTCCACGCAATTATGTTTAAATATGCTAAATAGTGGTAAAATGTGCTTAACAGTGTTTTATATTGCTTAAAATAGGACAACCATGCCTCAGGTGGTGCTGCAGGGCTGCCTATGTTGGATGCACATAGTACACTTCCTATACATGTTTGAAAACAGGTAGTGTCAAGTTAGGCATCCCTTTTACTGTATGTGCGAGTCAGAGAGAGGTGTCATTTCCAGGGTTTCTACTGAGTCAGTGTATGTGCTATGCAGTGCCTCTTTGCCAAGGCCAAGGCATACTGGGCACGCCTCCTTCTGCCTACTGGGGCAAGCTCAGGTTGTTCCTCCTTCAAGTCACGCTGTGACTGTGCAGGCCTTGGCAATGGTGGGGGGCTGTTTGGCCCTGCCTCATGCTGTTCCTGCTGCAGCTGTTTTCACAGGATCATATTGTGTAGCATGGCACATACCATGACAATTTGGGTACATGTAGTTGGTGAGTACTGCAAGGCTCCAGATGTGTCCAAGCACCGGAACCGTGACTTGATCATCCCAAATACACACTCAATAACATTTCTTGTTTGTGCGTGCACCTCATTATGGAGTTCTTGTTCTGGTGTGTGTGCATTTCTGATGGATGTCATCAGCCACGGCTCTAGTGCATATCCAGCATCCTCCACTAGGTGACCATCAGGGATGTCCCCATTGGCAAATCTCTGGTACAGCTGTGTCAGATGCCAGATGTGGGAATCGTGATAGCTTCCAGGGCAGCCAGCACACACATTCATTATTATGTCCTGGTCATCGCACATGACCTGGCAGTTGATGGAGGGGAAGCCCTTATGGTTGATGTAGACCCCACCCCGCTCACCGGGTGGTGCTTTGATGTGTATGTGCATGCAGTCTATTGCACCCACTACCTCAGGGTATTCTGCTATTTGGTGGAAAAGATGCATATTGCTGGCCAATGCCTCATGGGAATTGGGGTAATATACGTGGTCACCGACATGTGCTGACATGGCATCCAGGAACTGGTGCAGTACCCTGGATGCTGATGCCTGTGAAACCCCCATCATATCACCAGTTGGTCTCTGGAAGGTACCTGTAGCTAGTATTCATAGGCCAACACATACCTTGGTATCCACTGGGATGGGTTCCCCTCTGTTGGTTCTTTGTGTGAGGTGTGGCCAGCACAGCTCAACAATTTGCTGCAGGAGGTCTCTGTCCACTCTATAGCGCTCCACTATCTCCAGCTCATGTAGCCCCTGATAAGTTACCCTGGGTCTGTACACTCTTCTCTGTCTCCTCAATGTGGGTTGCTCAGCAGCATTCACATCACCACCCTCAGCATCTTGCACATGTTGGTTTATGATAGCAATAGCAGCCCCTAACATTTTGTCTGACTTAAGCTTTTTAAGTTTTCACTCTTTGTATTCTGCAGTGTTGCAGAGTTCTTGGGGAAAAAAACAGGGTAGACTGCTGTTTGCAGAGTTTAAAGTGCTGGGCTTGGCTAGTCTACTGCCTGTATAATTGCTGATTCTGATATATTTCACCTGGCAGCTCTGCTAGTTCTGCTTGGTTAACTTCCTACTACTTCTTTTCCTTCCTTTTCCCTTTCTGTTTCCACCCAGGGCAGCGCCACACAAACAAGCGCAAACACGTGCACACGAGCACACACGCTGTGTGCCATTTGCAAGAAATTTCAGATATATCCATGGAGTACGCCTTTGGTTTCTTGTTTTCAGCTAGAACAACTGTAGACATGCCTCTTGCAATCCTGAGCAACTCAGGGCAAACACAAGCCACTTGCTCCAATAAGCTTACAGTCTTTCAGACATACCCCCTCATGATGTCACCTATCTTCTACTCTACTACTCCCCTACTCCTACACTTACACTCTAGGGACATGGCTCACATGCCGGGGAAAATTGGGATTCACTATCCTTATCCTCATTTGCATAGGATTGCCTACTAATGCTTGATTACATCTCTCACACTGAGCCCCCCCCCCCAACAACCACTACTCAGTGGCCATGTTGTTTTCAGCCTACCATTCACCTGCATGACAGAACAAGCTTTTTAGTGAAAATTAAAATTTTTGGCTATTTTTCAGTTTTTTTCATTTTATTTAAAGCGCCGCACATCGGCGATCAGGGAAAAAATGGATTTTAAGGATTTAAAATATTTGCAAATGCCAAAGGCCTTATAATTGGCCATTGGCATGCTTCCTCAATTAGATGCATCCTTTATTTGGAGCTGTCATAGCTCTGATTAGCTATTTGCAAAACGGTACTCCATTACCAACGGAGTACATTTCTGCAAATAACACTACTCTTACACGGACAGGTTAGTGTTTCCTGGATTGCATATTTACTTCATTTGCATAGCTTTCAGCAGCAAATGAGGTAATTTGCATACCATAACACTGTCCGTACAAGAGTAGCTTTAGAAGCTCTCATGCACGCCCCTGCCGGCTATTGCTGGATCGCTCGGCAGACATATTGGCTGTTTGCCATCTTACACTACTCTTAGACTCTGTGCAAGTCCTCGTAAATCTGGCCCACAGTCATCACCAAGTTACTTATAGATTTCTACAGGATATTTGAGTTGATTTACATAGGAACATAGGAGTAATACTAGGCAAGCAATCATGTCTAGCCATATGCACCTTTGAGTAGATACACTTAAAAGTTCTTGCCACACTTTTTGGACACTTAACAGTGTTCACTTCATAATCTGAGTAGGGCTGTGTATAATAACCCTGGAGTAAATTTGTGTCTACCCATCCAGTCATCAAGATTATCCTTAAAGGAAGCCAGAGTAGTTCTCTGTTTGATGTGTAGTGATAATGTCTTCCATAAACTGGGAATACACTGAGCTTATCCCTCCAATGATTCTTGTTTATTTGTTGGTTTATAATTAGATCCCTAGTACAGGCACTTGCAGAGCCAATGGCTTTGTGAGGAAACAGGAATTTAAATAAAATTAGACCTGTCTTGGCTTAAAAGGTAAGACATAAGGGTCTATGTTAAATTAGTGAATGATTAAAATAGCGAATGCTGGTTTATCGACCCTTTATGAGTGAAAGCTGACAATCTCAAAATCCACAAAAAAAAAAAAGTTCAAAACACAAAATAAAGTGGGGGGCTTTGCCCTCCCAGACAGCCCCCAATGTGGGGGGCTATGCCCGCCACATCCCCCATACTTAAATATACCAACTCTGAGATCACACCACAGTGGAGGAAATGGCAAAGTCCTGAAAACGGCCCAGCATTTTTTTTCCCTGGGAAAACAAATCACTGTTCTGTGTCTTAGGGATTGTCAGCATTCGCTCTTAAAGGGTTGATAAATCAGCGTTCGCTATTTTAAGCATTCGCTGATTTAATATAGACCCAGACATAATTGACCCCCATGGAGCCAGCAGACTGCTGAAAATAGGGAGAGGTGTGCTAATCTGTCAGCATAGTCAAAGGATTTACAATCGTTAGCTTTCTTGATTAGAAATATTTTGGGCTTTTCCAGATGAGTAATACACTTGCATTTGTATATATCAAATGATGCACTGTATTCTTTGATGTATCTGACAAGGGCAGAATACAGCAGTAGGATGACTTCTTTGGATCCTGAGGATATTCTCTTGGAAAGGATTTGGGCTAGATAGAAGGATTTGCAGCCTGTGATGGGAATATGTTCACTGAAAGAGAAAGGAAGAGAGATTTGTCCACATAAATATTAATTTATTCAGCCATTCATTTATTTATTTATTGACATTTGATTACAGGGAATGTCCAACTGGGTATGAACCCATTTTCAGCAGTGGCCCAGGCAGAAAAATTCCTAAGTATTACAAAATATTTAAGAACAATAATTTTATAGTCTAATAATAGAAGAGTAGTACCATTTATAATGTGTGAGGTGACAGCAGTTTTTTTTTTTTTTTTTGCTGAATGCTATCATGCTACACTGTTCTGCATTTAACTTGAGACCGTTTTGGTACACTGGGTAAGTGCATATTCCAGCCCTTACTTGAGCTGTTTAGCATCAGTGGATGAGCAGATAGTGTCCAGATTGCAGTTATCAGCAAACTTGGTAAACTATACTTCAGGGATAGTAGCTTGGATGTCTGCAAAATAAATGCCAAACAGGATGTGATACATTACGGATCCTTGTGATACCCCATTAATTACAATTTTACATCCAGTGAAGATGCCATCAATTTTTACAGCTCGAGATCTGTTGGATATCCAGTTTACAACCCAAGTTTACATTAAGGTTGACTAATTTTTCAATAATACCATGGGAGGTAGTGGTAAAAGCATTGGTCAGGTTAAGATAACCGGCATGTACTTAGAGATCGACTGCTGTCCACAACCTCTGTATCTTTTTTCAGTAAAACTTACTAGACTGGTATCAAATTTAATAGCCTTTATTGTGTTATTTTGAATGATCCTTTTATTCTGGTATCATATACTCATCATTTCAACTCAAAATCAGTACAGTTAGAAAAAGAGACAGATAAAGTAAGAGAGCTTTGAATATGGTATGTGATATTGCTGCCCAGATGGTTGAAACCGTATTTGTTTAGCATGACAGACTGGAAAGGCTTTTGACAAAACCCTTTTACATAGGGGGCAAAGGTCCCTTACACTCCATGTAGGGAGCTCTGCTCCTTCAACTTCCTAACTAATTTAACTGTCTCTGAAATCACCAGCCTTCAGGAATAAGCTGTAATTCTTTTCATCAGAAGCCAGTTCAGTCTATTAAGACACTTGGCAGCAAGTAATAAATGAAGCAAACATCAAAAGCCTGTCTACAACCAGGGCCAATAATCAGTAGCACAAATATGCCAATTCAGTGGTCTAGACAACATTTATAATTCCAGACAAGGTCATTGTAATTATGGATATGATATACATTCTTCCCAGCCTTGAAATGTGCCAAGTTTGGAAATGGGTATCCTGCACATGAAATTGTAATTATTATTTTTACTTCTGTTCTACGATCTAATCCTGTATGAATTGTACCATTTTGAAATGTTTTGGAAAAAATAGAAAAGCAGAAATTTTTATTTTGCTGCATGCCAGATGAATTATAAAAAATAGTAACAGATTGGAATCTATTAACATTCATAATTTCTGATGGCTGAAAGCATTTTCTGTTGCAGTCTGTTTTAACATTAGTCATGCAAGTAAATGCGATAGCCATTGTTTACAGCATACAGATGTAATTAGAGTTCTGCAGCAGTAGCGGGTAGACATCTTTGCTGCAAGGATGTAATGCATCCCACTCTTTGATAGCCATTGTTTACAGGTCTCAAGTGTAGTTAGACTTCTGTAGCAGTAAGAGGTAGACTACATCTCTTCCAGAAGGATTTAATAGATCCCACGCCTTGCAAAATTATACTGGTGGTAGGACATGTGTGCATCTTATTACTTTTAACACAGAAGACTTTGGAGCAAGGTGGGTATTCATTTTCATGTATATAAACCAATCAAACAAAAAATAAAGAAAAAAACTTCACTTTAGAAAGCATAGAGGATGTGACATTAGTATTTCTTTTTTCTTTGTTGATTATGCATGAGCCATAGTGTTCAATACTTCCACTATGATTTTATTTAAAAATGTTACTTTAGACAGAGAAATTTTGCATGGATGATTTTTAAGACTCACATAATTTGGACAGCTGCTATTTCAGTGATCAGGTACCTGGTGACAACATTTACATGCTGGCTTGAGAAATAGGTTTTCTTCCATATTAGTGAAATCTTTTGTATGTGTGCAGTTCTGTTAGTCATTTAACTCAAAAATATTAGCAATATTCTCAGGGATTCACAAAGAACCCCACTGAGGTGGTAAGAAATGCCTCCAAAATGAACTCTTTCTGTGATCATGGAAAAATGTGATTCAGAGACATATTAGCTGCAGTGAGGAAATACCTCATAATGAGCTAATTTTCTAGTACCTGAATCATCTGTAACTAGTGCAACTGCAAATATGTACTTTCCTGTGATAAGCACCTTTGGCTGCCCATTCACTGCATTGCACAGGAGCTCACTGCATTACACAGGAGCTCTTCTAATCACTCTCCCACACACATTCAAATACTCTCTCACACACACACACACACACACACACACACACACACACACACACACACACACACACACACACACACACACACACACACACACACACACACACACACACACACACATGCACACACACACACACACATGCACACACATGCACACACACACACACACACACACACACGCACACACACGCACACACACGCACACACACAGGCGCACACACACAGGCGCACACACACACACACACACACACACACACACACACACACACACACACACACACACACACACACACACACACACATACACACACACACACACACACACACACACACACACACACACACACACACACACACACACTGAAATACCTCTTACCTGTCATACCTGCCACTAAGTTGACAGAATGCCCCTGATACATCCTCTTATTTTTGTCCTTTTCCAGATACATCACTGATCCTTACAGTCAGTCAATAATGCCAGACTAAATTAGAGTTTTATTTTTATTGTTTGCAAACATTGTGATGTTAGACCTCTTGTTTTATCAACTTTTTAAGTGAGTTCAAGTAATGCTTTAAACTGCTCCTGATTTTACAGAATGACCTTGATATTGCTTCTTATACTTGCCCTGTCCAGTGCATCTCGCAGACCATTGCAGTCAGTGAATAGTTAAACATTAGAGTTTCATACTTCTTAGAGTGTAAAAATAACACAGTAGTACAAGTCATCTCAGTTACCATAGAGAGTTAAGTTTCGGGTTTGTCAGGCTTTTTTCTGTGCCAAGGCTCCGAAGTCTGAAACTTTCCCTCCCTTTTACTTCAAATTGCTTTTTTGTAAGACTTAAGGTAATATGTTAAGTGTGCCCCTGGTCTCTAGTGGTGATGCAGAGAATTTATAGTCTACTGTGCAGTTAGGTGTGTGCCAAGGGTACAGGGTTTGAAACATTTCCCCATTCTTTTACGTTATCTTTTTTTCCTCAGGCCTTAAGGTACTATGTAAGAGGACACCTGGAATCTAGTGGTAGTTCAAAGGGCTAAAGACCTGCTAAAGAACTGATTATAAATGTTGATGGTACATGCAATTTATGGGAGATACCACAAAAAGTATAATAAGAAATGCAATAGTTTCTTATATGGCTATACAGCATACAAACATTACCTTTTTACTATACATACTGAGTGCAGTGACTTCTACTGCTGTAGGAACCAAGTATTAGAAAATTGTTACTGGAGTAAAACTATGACTTGGTAATATTTTTAACATAATTGTGAGATATACAGATTAATAACTGTATGAGTTAAATATCTCATTCTGACAGAAAAATGCTAACTTCTATAGAGAGTGTCATCTGTAATGCTGTCAGTATGCAGTACTACTTCTGGAACTTGTGCAGAGAAACATGTGACATGTATTAGACATGCCACATGGTAAATTTACATCAGCAGACCAATGATGAGATGTTCATCCACTCTGAGTGGGGTTAGTGGGAGAGTTGGAATGTATAAGGAAATAAAATAATGAAAACGTGTCTTATGATCTTTTAAATGGTGTCTGTCATTTGATCAGAGTCTCATGATTAGATAAGTATCCTATCAGAAGAGTCAGTCTGAACAGTCAGCCTTCGAATGGAAGGAGATAAATGCTTTATATTAAGTAGCTGCAGTTATGATCACAGTATTGCAGTCAGGTGATCAGTGGTTTACTAAGGCATATAAGGCTCAATTGCTTTCATAGTATGGAAGCCTGTGTGCATTTGTCTGTCTGTCTGTCTGTCTGTCTGAATAACAAGTCAAACTATAGAGGGAGATGTTTGGCAGAATAGTTGTTACTTAGTCACACTGAAAGTACTAGATGCATACCTTGACAGATAGTGATCATTTTGCTTTGGAGATTTGGGGGACAGACTTTTCATAAAAGGAGCTGAATTATATCTGAGAAAAAAGTAAAACATACCCTGGGATTCAATAAACTCCGTGCAGGAATAGTGCTATTCCTGCACGGAGTGGTTCATGTCCATGTAGCACAGCAGTGTGCCTTGCATATTCACAAAGGCGCGCTGCTGTTTAACTTACATGGACATGAACAGTGAATGAGTGCAGGGGGCGTGTTCAAAAAGTGCATGGACATTGAACACACCCCCTGCACTCAGAAAGTGCCATACGGCACTTTTTAATATGATCTGGCATAATATTAGAGACTTACTCTAATATTATGCCAGTATTTCAGTGTCCATGGACACTGAAATGACATAAATGGTCATTTCATACAGCAGCAGGAAAGCAATGCAGGGGGTGTGTGACAGGTTCTGTGACACACCCCCTGCATTGTAAAAGTGCCATACGACACCTCGCAACATGGTAAAGCAGGAAATGTGTACAAAGGTACAAATAATGGGGGATCAAGCTCTGAAAAGGGACACATCTTACATATTGCTCTCACAAACTTAGAAAGTTGATAGAAAACAGGTCATGCATTAGCATGAATTACTGAAGGATAGATATCTGAAAGCAAATGTATACCAATATTCCCTGACAGCAGTCCATGTAGAAAAAGGCACAAACAACAGGGGGACAAAACACAAAAATAGGGACACCTCTGAAATATTGCCCTCACACACTTAGAAAGTTGATAGAAAACAAGATATGTATTAGCAAGAATCTAGGAGATTACATCGAACACATGTTTCACTGAAATGTAAACCACCGAACACACTTTCACAAAAGTGCATTTATCAAAAATGCACCTTGGAAAAAAATATATTAAAAAATAAAAGACTACTCATGTTTATGCAGGGGGGCAAGCCCCCTTGCACCCACATGTGGGGGGCCATGTCCTCCACACCCGCCTACTTTAATATTCTCACTCCAAGATTGCACTAAAGTGGGGAAAAGGGAATATTCCCTTATCCCCACTGTACTGTTATACAGTCTACACCACATGTTGATGTACAACTAAACCTACATGCAAACAACAGTTTGCTTACTTACCTTCTGGTGAAAGTGCATTTTTGATAAAATGCACTTTAGTGAATTTGAGCTCGCCCATTTACGTTTTGGTGAAACGTGTGTTCGATGGAGCATCCTAGATCCATTAGCAGGTATCTCTGAAGGATAGAAGCTTGAAAGCCAAATGTATGCCATTATTTCCTGACTGTAGTTCTCAATGAGTTGTCAGAACACCACAACTCTCACTATATAACATAATAATATAGTACTAATATTATACTTTTTCCAGGCTAAGGAATGTTTAAGCGTAGCTAAGCAGGTGTGCGCATTATGTGCCTCTGCTTACCGCAGCTTAAACATCCCATAGGAGATAAATACAAATATACAGTTGAAATTTCCAAGCTGAGATAGTGTAGTGGTCAGAGTCCTGGCTTTACATGCAGGTGCTAACAGTTCAAGTACCAAGACAGGCAAGTTATTTTTATATGGGAAAGCAGTGTTAAAATTATTTTTTTAAATTTAAATTATGTAGTTACTGTTTTTTTTCAACCAGGGTAGTGTAGCTGGTGTACAATGTAAGTGTGAGTGCATATAACATGTGAAACCATCCATGTACACACAAGTGTCCCATACAGTATAGTCACACCCCTTGCCAATATAAGGAAAGCACATAGTGGGATGTCATGTAAAGTATATCATACACACTTAAATGAAGTCAGTCCTCTGATATATTTTAAAAATTAAAAGTCAGCAATGGTTAAATGGTTAGCAATGCTCACTTATGCTTAGCAGGTGTAACCATTGCTAAGACGTGAATGCTAAGCAGCAGGTAGCTCAGTTAAGTGGATATGTGCACTGTTAAACACTGCTCAACAACTTCACCTTTAAGGAGTGTAACTGGCTTAGCAGGTTTGCACACTGCTTAGCAGAGCTTAACCTTTTCAAAATGGTCCAATGACAGCAAAGGGCAGGAATATTGCACTATTTAAATGGCGCAGGTGGGAATACAGCCATAATCTGTTATAGTCCATCTGTGCAGATACAATTGCTGGCGTTGGAGAGTGAGTGCACTTTTGGGTGTAACACTGGAGCATTCGGGAGTCCAGGGTCATGGCTGCACCCCTAGGAAAAAAACATGAGGAGAGACTGCTGCAGGGCCAGTACCAGGGCTCCCAATACAAAGTGGAGGCCTGGGACTGTCTTGCATGTGACCTCACCAGTGCTACTGGGATCCCCTGGACTGATGAGCAGGTAGAGCACCACTATGCCGACCTAAAGCATAGGAAGGGGGTGCTCTTGGACCAGTGGATCCAAGATAGATGGGACGAGAATGCTCCAGTAGTGTATGTATCACTATCAAGTAGTTTGTAGCAAATAGTAGTCTGAGAATGTGATAGACAGATATGCATAATGTGTGTTTTTCTCCCCTACAACTGCAGCAGAGAGGGCTGTGAATATCAAAGCCCACGGTGACAGACTGCTGAGGCTGTGCCAACAGGCTGGTGAGTGCACATCTATTTTGCAGTATATTGTTAAAATAGCTAAGAAGCAGTGCATTGCTTACTGTTAGTAGGTATGCTGTTACTGTGTGAACTGAATAAATAAAAAAGTATGACTGATGAATATTGAAGTATAATAAAGACCCTTAAAAATTGTTGTGTTTATTCTGGTATGTTGTTGTAGACATATATAGAATGTATACAGGTTCTTCACAGCAACTATGGCTATGACAACATACATTAACTGAGGTTCATCTGTGAACAAGCTGTTAGGAAAAACTGTAGATGGTGTAGCTCTAAAACAAGATATAACTTAAATGTGAAATATATACTGCATTAAGCTCTGAACCCTGAATAGTAATATGTAAAGTATGAAAGTGTGTTCAATGCAGCATTCCCTTGTGTTAACCTTTGCTTTCCAAGGTGTAGTACTCCAAAGGAGTAATGCACAGTACAGGAACTATCTGTCATGCATGCATCCCAGGATTACAAGTTCAGACTGTCTAACCAAGAGACTATTAAGCAGACACTAGTGAAGTAAGAAACAGCAGTTCCCCAGTAGCTCAGTGTGATGAGAAATAGTATTGTTGTTAATTATGCATACTCAGACATGATTCAAATCAAGGGAGTGGTATTAAGATGTGTACATATCTACACACAAGAAATCAAGAATAAATGTAAAAACAGTCAGGTAGTGTTAACAGATATTTTCCCCACATGTTTTACAGGTAAGTAAATGTTGCCAGTAGTTGTATGAAGGGTATATTAATAAACTGTGTACAACTGTTCAATTGTCCCACCACGTGCCTGCAAATGACAGCAGGGTAGGTACATACAATATGCACTCTTCCCAACTCATACCTCTCAACTGTACAGATATTCATTGAATGTCCAGATATCTGTCTCAGATTTTGGTCCATTTTACATAAAGTAGTGGTGTCATGGCACATCAGTGGCAAACCATCATAGACTGAAGTTAGAAAATAATGATAGACATACAAGTGTCAGATGTCATATCCATCATAAAAGCCATGCAAATGCAAAACCTGTTATTTTTATCAACTTTCAACTTTCTAAGTTTGTAAGAGCAATATCTAAAATTGTCCATATATATATATATATATATATATATATATATATATATATATATATATATATATATGGGCCTTTGTCCCACTCTTATGTATGGCTTTGTCCAGATGTCAAAGGTAGATGCAAAGTGAGGGCAGACCCATACAGCATTGAGCAGTACTGCTGTGGAAAATAGAAGCATAAACAGTTGTTAATGGACTTTTTATCTCTCCCCCCACCTCTCATCTACATCAATAATTATTACTCATATACTACGGGTATGTTGTGCTGCAACACTAATGTTGGGATTTTTGTTATATTATTGTTAATAAGTTGGATTGCTTGCATATTAACATACCTTTTTCAAATACCATTGTTGGTGGCCTGTTGCCATCAATGTTACTGACATGCTGTTACGATGCATACTGTTGTTCCATTTATGCATGTGTTCTGTTTGCTATGCAACTGTTTGAAATCTGTTTTATGGGGTCAATTGGAACACCCATACATGTTGTTATAACTAATCTTGAAATGTGTTGTTCATGACTAACCAACATATTCTGTAAAACCTCAACACCATAGTGCGTTCTGGAAGGCAGATCCCAATGGATCCACCTGTCCCACCTCATCTGGCCATGGCACCAGGCCCCAGCATGTCTGGGATCCAACCCAGATCTCCCTTGTCTGCTGGTCCTGCACCACTTTCAGGTGGAACTGCTGCAGGGGATGGGGTCCATCCCCCTTGGGAGCAGGAGTGGACAGGAGGCTGTCACCCACAGTCAGGTTCAGGGTTTGGTGTGCAGCACCCTTCGATCTGAATTTGGAGAGCAACTGCACCAGATTGAGGGCCGCCTGGTGCACTTCGAGGGGCAGGCCACCCTTCCTGTCCAGCCCCCAGCACAGCCATCTTTGGGGCTGTGAAGGTGCACTGGTGAATGCGTGGGGGACATAGGCTTCGGATTCCCAAACACCCTCCCTGTCAAATGCGTTTACCCCCCTCATGTGTCATATACCACCCTTGTCTGCTGTCTTGTCTGTCTCCCTATCCAACCTACCTCCCCAGATGTACCTACAATCATTCCCCAACATCCAACTCTCACCTTAAATAAAATAAAATGGCATCTGTCTCCCCCCAAAAAAATATTGCCTCATACATAGCTGTCCATTTCCCACACATGTCAACTGGATACATGTAATCTGGTCCAATTGGCTTGACAACACATTTCTGTTGTCCTCACCCCTCTCTCTAAGGGGTGAGTGTCCAAATTCACCTCCAAATTCTGTACAAATGCACAGCTGTTGCTGTATAAGAAATGGACAGCTATGGACCCTCCCTACACCTGTCCTGCACATCCTTAGCTATCTTTCATATTATTTTTCCCTCTGCATATCCCTTGTTCGCCACTTTCCTATCAGCCCTTTTTCTTTTCTTTTAAAGAAATTAGCATGGGTGTAAGTGGGAGTAAGCGAGTTTGTGCGATGCTAAGTGAAGCCAACAACAGATTAAGCATCTCTAAGGTTAATCGTGTGTTGGCATTGCTTGCCATCATGCAAACCCGCTTAAAAAGTGGCTTAAAACTACTTTAATCATTCTGTTTCCATCAAACACTGTTCTGCATAGCAAAAAACTAGCCAGCCCTGCCAAGTCTCAAACCCAGGGCCCTGTCTATCAAAGTCAGAGCAATGTACCATTACACCATTTGATCTGTAACTATGTCTGATGCTTTTTCAAACATATCATGCAGTTGAGTCATTCAACAGTAGGGAAAAGATTCTGTATAATAAGCCAGGTTTTGTATATATAAAGTTTTATATATATATATATATATATATATATATACATTTCCATATATATATATATATATATATATATATATATATATATATATGGAAAAATATATACATAATACTTACATAGAGCTATACATATAAAATATATACACATACGTATATACATACATATATATATATATATATATATATATATCATAACAAGTAATGGAGTCATACCTCAGAACCATACCTCTCAACCTCTTAGTGCAAGAAATCTGGCCAAAGGCTGTCAAAATGGAGGGACAATGGACCAATACTAGGGACATATTTTAAATATTGCTCTTATAAATGTAGAATGTTGCTAGAGTGACAGGGTTTGTTTCAGCATACATGTACTGAAAGATCTGAGTTATGAAACTGAAATGTATGTCATCATTTACTGACAGAAATCTTCAGATCATCACATTGATTTACCAGGGGAAAAATAAAGAATCTGTGGAACAGACCAGAAATATGAGCAATAAACCTGGACATTCTGAAACAATGCGGCCAGTCGAGAGGTATGCTCAGAACCCCTTAGTGCAATGAATCTGGACCAAGCCTGACCAAGTGGGGGGCCAAATCCATGAAAATAGGGACATATCTGAAATACTGTAGTAGATAAGCTGACACAGTTGCTGCAGTAACACTCTCCTGTCTGTCCTAACATATATTGATTGAAATAGCACAAGTCCAACAATCAATTACTTATCACTAGTTAGTGACTTAAATCCTCACATCATCTCATTGATGTGTCAGAAATGCACAACACTTATGGGGGCCAGGCAACAGTACATCCTACAAACATCTGGACATAACATCACATTAGGGAAACTACACTCAAATGCTAAGCATGTCACCAACCACCGCCAAAACTACAGTCAGACTGACACAACACTAACCCAAATCTGCTATGGGGAATTACACATGTATTTGCAATTATATCAGACACTACAGGGATATAACAGCACTGAAAAACATACACCAGTGTGAAACTGCATACCCACAACCAATTTCACTACAGTCACACAATGACTTACCTGTAAGCCAAATGAACAGTAGAGTATAAGGACTGTGTGAACAAAAACATCTCATCATATTTGCCACTCACACACTACCCCTATATATACTGGCTCAATTCACAGTGTAGTATGACGCCTGACCATGGTACAGGACATGTCTCAGTCTGCCCCTACAAACAGATAGACCACCAGAAACTGGAGCAACATGAACAGTCAGATAGAAAAGGGGTTGACCTTCATATACACGTATTGTACAAGGGCGAACAGCAATTGTCTGAAAGGCAGTTTGCAAAGTTTGCAAATGCTGAACGGAAAAAGGATAGAATGTGCAATGAGTGAATGCACATTGACATTCACTCATTGCACATTTGGCATTTTGGGATGAATTGCAGTATAGTGGGGATCGGGAAATGGTCCCTATCCCCACTGTAGTGCAATCTCGGAGTTAGAATATTAAAGTAGGTGGGTGTTGGGGTGCAGCCCCCCCTGCTTTACACTTCATTAAATTTTTTTCTCGACATTTATGTTCGAAAATCAGTGAATCTGCTTTTCGATTTGCTGATTATCGAACATTTAAAACTGTCGCTGTTTTCATTTTCATGGTTATGATTCACTCATATGAGCAATCGCACCACTGTGTTTCGCTGTTATAAAGGTAAACCAGAAAAGGAGCCACAATACTTACATCTACCCCCTCCCTACACAGGCCAAATAACATTTACACACTACACTGCTACACAATCCTGACAGTCTTGTCAACAATCACCAGAAATATATAGACCTCTCAACTGTACAGAGTCCCACAGTATGTCCAGGCTTTGTCCTCATATATAAGGCCTCTTACACATAACATGTCTGGCATTCTGATACATCACTGGGATGGTATCAAGAATGAAGGCACTAAATAATGATATACCATACCTATCAACCTCTTACTGCATGACGTCTGGACAAAGCTTGACATACTTGGGGGACAGAGGCCCAAAACCAGGGGCATATGTGAAATATTGCTATTATAAACTGAGACAGTTGCTGGTGCAACAGGGTTTGTTGTAACATATCTCTTCTGAGGGATACGAAGTCAGAAACACAAATGTATAATACCATTTACTGACTGCAATCCCCAGAGTATGCTACTGATTTTCCAAAGACAAAAAATGTCTGAGGAACACACCAAACATGAGAGTTCAAACTATGGCCATTCTGTGGATAGCCTGCAGTTGAGAGTTATGTCAACCACATAACACTGCCAGACTTAAAATCATGCAGAAAAGCTATGCCCACAAGAACCCTGTTAAACTAGCATTAATTCAACTGTATAACAGCAATACTTACATTCTGTCCCTATGTCTGGAACATTCTATCCCACTTTGTTGGGCTGTCTCCACAGTTTTAGTTGTAAGAGGTATTTCCAACTACCCTCTGTGATGCTGTTGTTCACACACCTCCATGAAGTCCTCCTCACAGGCAAGGACAAGGGGCAATGCCCACAAGAAGTACTCAATTATAGGAGTGTGTTGCCATGCCATTGGCTATAGGAATAACAACACTGATGTGCTGCATGCAATTAGCAAGTGGGGAATACCAATTGGTGCACAGGCCATTAGCTACTCATGAGCATTACCTACAAAAGGCAAGCTGCTGCCTATGCAAAACAGATGTATACCCTACATCTTGGAGAGAGAGAGAGAGAGAGAGAGAGAGAGAGAGAGACAGACAGAAAGACTTACAGACCAACCAACATAAATCAAAATCAAACCAACTATACTTGGAGAAAAAAAAAGGTATGTCAAACAGGTAAGCATGCAATGGAATGCAGTAGGGGGTATGTAATAATGGGAAATAGGAAGTTCAATAAATATGTCTCAACAAGACTTGCTGTACTAATATACTGCTGATCAGAACCTATGGCCATAGCATCTGGGTCTGTCTGCAGTGACATAGATTGCAGCTCAGGCTGCTTAGTCACCCCAGGAAAGGATGGCTCAAATATGACTACTACTGGAGCGTGTGTAGAACAATACTGACTGTGACACTGCTAGGCCAGCTACAGGGATGTCATAGATATCCATATGTTAATTGTGAATGCAACTATGATATACATGTTTGTCGCAGAAATGTGAGAGACCTGTACAAGGTATTTGCATAGTAAACTACTGTTGCAGATGTGTCTGTTGATACCATTCAACTGTCCAGTGTTATGGTCACTGACGTTACATGTATCTCATATTTGTATTCATTTACTCATAGAGTTGTTTTATGTCTGGCAAATCAGTGGCAACCTGTGAAGACTGCCATTACAACATCTCCTTCTCTTTCTTTTGGCTGTTCCCATTAGGGGTCACCACAGCAGATCACCTGTCTCCATTTCTTCCTGTCCTCTGCATCTTGCTCTGTCACACCAACCACCTGCATGTCCTCTCTCACCACATCCAGAAACCTTATCTTAAGTCTCCCTCTTTTACTGTTACCTGGCAGCTTCATCCTTACCATTCATTTCCCAATATACTCAGCATCCCTACTCAGCACATGTCCAGACCAACATAATCCCACCTCTGGCTTTGTCTCCAAACTGTCCAACCTGGGCTGACCCTCTAATATACATATTACTAATCCTGTCCACCTTCATCACACCCAGTGCAAATATTAACATCTTTAACTCTGCCACATTCAGCTCTGACTCCTGCCTTTTTGTCAATGCCACTGTCTCCAACCCATATAACATAGCTGGTCCCACTACCCTCTTGTAGACCTTCCCTTTCACTGTTAATGGTACTCATCTGTGAAAAATCTCTCCTGACACTCTTCTCCACCCTCACCTTCCTGCCTGTACTGTCTTCTTCACCACTCCTCCACATTTGTCATTACTCTGAACTGTTCATCCCATGTATTGAAACTCATCTACCTTTTCAAACTATACTCCCTGCTTCTTCACAATTCCTCTGTCCTCTCTTCTATTCATACACATATATTCTGTCTTAGTCCTGATGACCTTCATTCCACCCCTTTCTAGAGCATATCGTCACCTCTCCAGGGTCTCCTCAACCTATTCCCTACTCTCACTACAGATCACAATGTCATCTGCAAACATAACAGTCAACATGGACTCCTGTCTGATCTTGTCTGTCAACATGTCCATCACCACTGCAAATAAGAAAGGGCTCAGAGCTGATCCCTGATGTAATGCCACCTCCACCTTAAATGCATCTGTCACTCCCAGTGCAGAACTTACCACTGTCACACTACCCTTGTACATATCCTGTAGCACTCTTACATATTTCTCTGCTACTCCCGACTTCCTCATACAATACCACAACTTCACCCTAGGTACCCTGTCATATGCTTTCTGTAATTCCACAAAGATACAATCCAACTCCTTCTGACCTTCTCTGTACTTCTCCATCAACACTCTCAGAGCAAACATCACATCTGTAGTGTGCTTTCTTGGCATGAAACCATACTGCTGATCACTAATCATCACCTCTCTTCTTCATCTAGCTTCCACTACTAATTCCCATAACTTCATGCTGTGACTGATCAATGTTATCCCTCTGTAGTTAATACAGCTCTGCACATCACCCTTATTCTTATAATCGGTACCCAAACACTTTTTCTCCACTCCTCACACATCCTCTCACTTTCCAAGATTTCATTAAACAATCTGGTTAAAAACTCCACTGCCATTTCTCCTAAACACCTCCAAGCTTCTACAGGTATGTCATCTGGACCAAGAGCCTTTCTATTCTTTATCCTCTTCATAGCTATCCTTACTTCCTCCTTGCTAATCTATTGCACTTCCTGATTCACCATACCCACATTATCCAGCCTTCTCTCTCTCTCATTCTCTTCATTCATCAGCCCCTCAAAGTACTCTTTCCATCTGCTCAACACACTCTCCTCGCTTGTTAGTACATTTCCCTCATTATCCTTTATCACCCTTAAATGCTGCACATCCTTCCTAGATCTGTTCCTCTGACTAGCCAATCAGTGTTCCTCTGTCTAGCCAATCAGTACAGGATCTTTTCTCCATCCTTAGTATCCACCCTTTCATGCAATTCTTCATACACCTCATCCTTATCCTTCACCACCTCTCTCTTTGCCATGCACCTCATCTCCTGTCTAATTTCTTCATCTCTCTGACAATCCCACTTCTTCGCCGAGTCTTTTTCTGTATACTCTCCTGTACTTCCTCATTCCACCACCAAGTCTCTTTGTCCTCCTTCCTCTGTCCAGATGTCACACCAAGCACCTTTCTAGTTGTCTCCCTTACTAGCTCTGCTGTAGTTACCGAGATATTCGTTAACTCTTCACTGCCACCAAGTGCCTGTCTTAACTCTTCCCTAAACTCAACCTCACAATCATCCTTTTTCAGTTTCCACCATTTAATCCTTGGTGCTGCCCTCACACTCCTCATCCTCATCTTGATCATCAACATCATCCCACATACCAACATTCTATGCTGCCTAACTACACTTTCCCCTGTCACCACTTTACAGTTTCCAACCTCCTTCAAACTGGCTCTCCTGCATAGGATATAATCCACCTGTGTGCATCTTCCTCCACTCTTGTATGCTCCTCTATCTTGTTAAAATACATATTCACCACAGCCATGTCCACCCTTTTCACAAAATCCACTACCATTTCACCTTCTGCATTCTCTTGCTTAACACCATACCTACCCATCACTTCCACATCCCCTCTGTTCCCTTTACCAACATGCCCATTGAAATCTGCTCCAATCACCACTCTCTCTTGGGTACAGTCATCACCACTTCATTCAACTCACTCCAAAATGTTTCTGTCTCATCCATCACACACCTAACATGCGGAGCATATGCACTAACAACATTCATCATTACACCATCAATTTCCAGCTTCATAAACATCACTCTATCCAACACTCTTTTCACCTCCAAAAATACTCTTGGCATACTGTTCCTTCAGGATAATCCCTACACCATTTCTCCTCCCATCCACACTATGATAGAACTATTTGGACCCGACTCCGATACACCTAGCCTTACCCCCCCTTCCATCTGGTCTCTTGCACACATAATATATCAACCTTCCTTCTGTCTATCGTATCAGCTAGCTCTGTCCCCATATCAGTCATACTGCCAACATTAAAAGTTCCTACCCTCACTACCACATTCCTAGCCTTTCTCCTCTCTTCCTGCCTTATGAGTGTTGGAAAGCCTCCAGGGTATGTTTGTGAATGCATAGGCTACTGTGCTATCAAATGACTTGTGTGTTACAGCAATATTAAGAAAGTGTCACTATTTTTGGCCCATCAACCACCCCCACCCATGTATGTGCGGCATCCTCCATATGTCCTGCTCTAACAGGTTGAAGGGAATGACTGAGCAACAAGAGTGTAAATACAGTGTGCCATACTGTCATAGAACAGAAAAGTATAGCAGGTATTACCTGTGCACATGTATCTATGAGTAGGTCTACCTTGCTGCCTCATAACAACAGACATGAGATGCTTAATGTCAGGTAAATAAGTACATGTTGTACACATGTGTAATCTTAGTTTCTGTGGCTCCAACAGAGTTAGATTTCTACAGCTAATGGTTTGCATTGCCCTGACACAGATATGGGTACTAGAATAAGCATGATTATCAGGTTGAAATTGGAGATGTGTCCAACTGTGTTATGACCTTGTGTCCATGCCTACTACAAACAGCTATTGGGGGAAGGTGGCCTAGTGGTTAAGGTGTTTGCCTTACAAACACAAGGTGTAGGGTTTGAGTCTCACAAGGGATAATTAGCTAGGCTTAAAAAAGCTTGCAAGGGCAACTAGCCTAGTACTGATCTATGAACCTATGAACCTATATGACCACCTACATAGCTGTATGGATTCAGCAATACCTTACTTGTAAAACCTGTCACCACCAAGGCAGAGTAATCCCTGGACAGCAGCAATACACAAACCACATAATTGGTTGCTGTATTGGCTGTACAGGGCAAAGTAGGAGCAGGCACCAACTTGGCAGCAAGTCAACTGTTATCTGAACGAGCATATTTATTTTTATTTATTTTATTTATTTGCAGTTGGTTTACCAGGATAGTCCATTGGGCCTAAATGAACCCATTTTCAATGGAGTCCTGGGGAGAAAAGCTCCAGACAATATAGATTACAGTAGGTATTAGACATACTTAAACATTATTAAAGTCACTGTAGACAAATACAAATGCAATGCACAACAATTACAATTAATGTAAGTGCTAAAAACTGATGGCAGATTATAAGGGATTATACATAAATTCAAGATTCTACTAAAGTTATTTCATAAAGAGAGTTCAACATATGAGAGGTAGAGTGTAGAGTATTCTTACATATTCAGTAGTAATAAACAGGAAGTGGGAGTTATGGATAATGAGAGAGAGAAATCAAGAGTATAAGCAGCAGTAAGAGGAAATGGATATATTCAGTGTAATTAAGTAGGGTGGGAGCAAGAACATTCCCACTGGGAAAGTAGATGTGAATGAAGAGATTTTTTGAACATAAAATGGTTAGAGGTAGTACGGATAGATGGAGGTAGAGAGTTCCAGAGGCGAGCTAACCCATGTGAGAGAAGATATTTGCCAGGGGGACGGGTTGGTTTGTACACTTCTAATAGATTTTGGTTGTTGGACCTTAATATTCTATCAGGTATGTGCATTTTAAACACAGAAGAGAGGGAGGGACAGAGGGAGGGGTTGAAAATAAGTTTATAAGCAAGGGATAGTTGTGTATAGGTGAGCTGATGGGGTAATTCTAGCCATTTTAGTTATTGGAGAGAGGAGCAATGGTGGGTGTAAGACTTTTGGTTGGTAGCAAACTTGGCGATTTTATTGTAGCAGGAGGAAAGTTCTTTTTTCAGGGAGATTTGTAAATTAGTTAGTAGTGGAGCTCCATATAGAAGGGAGGGAATAAGAAAGGAAGTAGAGAGAGTGATTTTAGTGGCAGTTGTAAGGTAGTGCTTTTGTCGATAGAGCATCCCTAGTTTTTTATGGGTTTTTTTAATATTTAGTTGTAGATGGGAGTTGAATTTTAGTTGGTTATCAATTTGGACTCCAAGTAATTTGGTCTCTGTCACTAGTTCCAGAGGAGTGTTATTCTCACTAGTAATAGAGAATGAGTTTGTATTGAGAGAGTTGAGTTTAGAAGGGGTGAATATCATTAATTTGGTTTTAGCGGGGTTGAGTGCTAGGTGATTTGTTTTCATCCATAGTTCAATGGTAGAAAAAGCATCCTGAGTTAGCTTTATGAGAGTAGGGATAGTTGAGGCAGTGCATATAATGGTCGAATCATCTGCATATTGGATGATATTGGAAAGAGGGATAGCTTTGTGGAAATCATTTATAAATATATTGAAAAGGAGGGGACCTAATATGGAGCCTTGGGGGACACCAGTCGGGGTGTTAAGAAATGAGGAGGTTGCCTTTTTCCATTTGACTGCTTGATGTCTATTAGATAGGTAGCTAGAGAACCAGTTCAAAGTAGAGGAAGATAGGTTAAGTTTGGAGAGTTTGGTTAGAAGCAGACTATGTGATATAGTATCAAAGGCTTTAGAGAGGTCAAGTAGAAGGGTAGAGACAATTTGTCCAGAGTCTCGGCCATATACAGTTTCTAGAAAGGAGAGGAGTGCTGTCATAGTGCTGTGATTTGGTCTGAATCCATGTTGTGTAGGAGAAAGTAGGTTGTTATCTATGAGATATGGCAGGAGTTGAAGTTGGATGCACCTTTCCAAGAGTTTAGAGATGGGAGATAGGATAGCAATGGGGCGGAAGTTGGAAACATTGTTGTTATTGCCACCTTTATGTAAAGGTATGATGAAGGCCTTTTTCCAGATTTGGGGAACCATATCTACTTGAATTGAGCGGTTGATTAGTATGCTAATGGGGTAGGCAATTGCTTCAGCTGCTAAGCTAAGAAAGTAAGGAGGAATGTCATCAGGAGCATTGGTGCATGGTTTTAGTTTCTGAAGGAGTTTTTGTATGATAGATGTGGGTATAGGTTTTAGTGAGAATGGAGGGGAGTGTGGAGAGGGGGTGTTAGGGGTCGAAAAGGATGAGGAGGGAGAGAGAGTAGGAGAGCAGGTGTATATTAGAGGGGGTGTGGAAGATGTGGAGAGAAAGAGAGTAGGAGAGGACGAGGATGGTAAAGAGTTAGTAGATATGAGTGTGGCATTGGTTATAGTGTTGTGTTGAGTGTGGTTGGGGTAAGATGGAGGTGAGTTGGAGTGTGTGTTGTAGGAGAAAGAAGAGGTTAATTTAGAAATAGATTCAATGAAAAAAGAATTGAATTGAGTAGCTAAGTCTATATCAGTGGCATTAAGGTCAGGGGTTGGGGTGACTGTTTTACTGGGATGAAGTAGAGTGGAGATGCCTTTCCAGAACTTTTGAGGATTTGTTTTGTTGTTGTTTTGAAGTGTGAAGAAGTAATTATGTCGATCAGAGATGATAAGTTTTTTTACCCTGTTTCTAAGAGTTTTATATTCATTATGGATGAGGGGGGTCTTATTTTTCTGGTATTTAGCCCAGACTTTGTCTCTTTTCCACATAGCAGCTAGTGTATTTTTGGTGAGCCATGGAGCAGTTTTAGTTTTTATTCTTTTAGTTCTTAGAGGAGCATGGACATCTAGTAGTTTTAATAATGTAGTGTTGAAGTGAGTGACAGCATCATCTAAGGGTAGTGTTTTTAGGCAATTCCAGTTTATTGTTTTTAGGGAGTTAGTAAAGGTAGATGAATTCAAGTCTTTATGATTACGTGTTGTAATATAGTTATGGGTATGATGTTGGGTTAAGGGGAGTCGGTGAGTGAAGATGGGTATATGGTCACCAAGGGGATCGGGAAGGGTTCCACTGTCTGAGAAATAGTGGGGATGAGATACTAAGATCCAGTCTAGGATACTGCTGGTGGAGAGATTTTTTGATGGGTGTGTGATAGAGTTGATTAGTTGTGATAAGTTATGTAAGTTGATGTTAAGTGGGTTTGTGGGAGACTGAATGGAGATCCAGTTAATATTCATGTCACCTAAGATTATAGTTTCATTGCTAATGTTTTTGGTAAGCCAAGAGAGGATGTGCTCGAGTGTGGATACATTATCTCCTGAGGGGATGTAGAGTGAGACTATACATATGTGTTTATGTTTGTTAAGTTGGAGTAGTGTTATGAGTAGTTCTGCATTATTAAATTGAGGAGTGGGTTTGTTGTAGGGGGTAACTGACAGGGAGGTTGAGTAGAGGAGAGCTACTCCTCCACCTTTTTTATGAGACCTGTCTTTTCTGATGATCGAATAGTTTGGTGGGAGTATTTCTGAGTCTTTTATATGGGGTTTTAACCATGTTTCTGAGATGGATAAGATGTCTGGTTTATGATGTGTTAGCCAAGCATGGAGGTTTGAGATTTTGTTAACTATACTTTGAGAATTTAAGGCAGTGAGTATTAAGGACTTGACCTTAATTGTTGAGGAGGGGGGCCTGGGTTAGGATGGATATCTCCTGATAATAAATTGCTAATGGGAGTTAGGGTTAGGTTGGAGAAGTAGTAAGACAGTTTAGAAAATAGGTTCGGATGTATTGTGCTTTTGAAGGATTTAGAAACTGTTATGTGTGTAGGGTGTTTCTGAGTGGTTATAAGTTTGAATGGAAAAAGTAGAAGGTTGTTTAAAGGGCACAGATGGGGGGAAATTGAGATGTTAGAGTGAGGTAGTAAGGAGCTAAGATGGTTGGTTACATGGTAGGATTGGGAGTGATAAGAATAACTAGGCTGTGTAAGGTGGTAGAGGTAGGTTAAGGTAAAAAGTAGAGTTAGTGAGAAGGTGAAGAATGGGGGTTGTTGAGCCATGTTGGACTGAAGGTAAATGTAGTTATTAAGTAGTTGGTGAAATTATACTTGGAGGTGATAAAAGTACAGGAGAAATGTGGGAGTTGTGAAGGCTTCCAGGGGGAATGTGTTATGGGAGTGGGAGTAGAGGTGAAAGAAGTTATATGTGGCTAGGTGGTGTCTATCAGAGGTGAATGAGGTAGAGTAGGTGGGATGAGGAATGGGTATTTCCAGAGTTGTGAAGGGTGATTGGGTTAAGATCTGAGGGGGTGTGGCTAATGTATGGATAAAGCTAGGGCTGCTGGGGATGGGTGGGATTTGGGGGCAGGGTAGGGGAGCGGAGTGAGCCCGCAGGGCGAACGGAGCGGGAAGAACCAAAGGAGACAGAAGAGGATCTGACTCCTGGATATAAGGTCACAGGTGGATTACTGCAAGGCTAACTATGAGTACAAATTGGACACATGGACCAAGGGCAATCACACGGCCATCTTCACATATGTCTGCAATCTTAGAAGCAACAACCCAACCCACCCTGTAATGGTGATCAATCACACCACATACACACACACCATAGCTATAGCCAACCTGCTGCAGACAGGTTAATGGTAAACATCACCCCCCCTGGCTCACCATCAGCATAGACAGATGTGCACAGCAACCGCACCTCTCCCTCATCATCAGGGAGCAGGTGCATACTGCGTAATTAAAGTCAGCAAAAGCAAGTCCCCATGGGACCTGATAACATTCCTGTCTGCATCCTACATGAACTCAGGCATATGCTTCCAGCTCCATTACACACTGTATGCAAGCAAAGTCTGAGCACCATTGACATCCCATCTGCAAGGAAGATGGCCACTGTGATCCCTCTACACAAACGTGAATGATTAATGGTGGTTTTATGCAATGTACTGGCCCTCATTGAAGGGCACATGTGACATCAGGATCAGGAGTGCAATGCAGGTTCATACTGTGCTGATGGATGACAGTGTTATGATGTGGTTGTAAGTGGTGGCTAGTGATAGGCAATATTGATGTGCTGGCTCTGTAAAAAACTCTGGGCAATATCTGAGGTCCTGTGATGTGTTTCCCTGTTTATTTCTTCCAGGTGGCATGCAGCGTCAGCCAGCATATACTGCAGATGAAAATGCAGCTATCACTCATGCCATACTCCAACACCATGTGGTATTGTTCAGCCATAGCCAACAAAAATCTGTGGGAGCGGACTGCCCTGTGGGATGACCTTGCCCACAGAGGTAACACCTTGAACCACCATGGCTGCACATATGATCAGGACAGGCATCGGGCAACTGACCTGATACTTTGTGCCCGGTAAGGGGCTGCTGCCGTGGCCAGGGACCGTACTGCTACAGGTGGGGGTCCAGCCCCACCGGACCCACTTACAGCAACAGAAGAGCTCTTTGCCAGTCTTGGGGCAGCCCCCACACAACAGACAATATAGAAAACACAAGTTTTGGAGGTGGGTGGCACCCAGGCAACAGGCGAGGAGTGTCCAGGTAAGGCCACAGTGCACATCAATTTAATCATGTAGCAGTCATACTGTCTTCTATAGAGTATTTAGATGCATACATCAGTTCAAACTGCATTTGTTGGTGGGGTTTAGTAATGCACACAAGTGCACTTCTATGGTGAAGGTCAGCAAATTGTGTACTATCTGAGCTTGTACTGTATCTGTGCAGAAAAGTAGCATTCATCTTGTATCAGTCCCAAATGTGAGTCTGCTGACAATACCTCTCCCCACAACTACATAGGTACCTCTTGTCTGGATGTGGGACAGCAGCCTGGAGCTGGTGAGTATGGGATTTTCCTGTTGTGGCTCACCGGTACCCCAGGCATGTTAAGGTCATGCATGTGACCATGCACACAACTGTTGCTCTCAGCCATTTTGCAATATCTGCATGTTCACTTGTGGTGGGGTTAACTGCACTGCATCACAGTGGTCATTACAGGGGCCTATTTGCAGGAGATGTCATATATCTGTAGCATACCTCACAACCTGTCATTGCAAGAAATCTGGACAAAGACTGACAAATGGGGGGGGGGGACAAAGGCCCAAAACTAGGGACATATTTTATAAATTAGTGTTATACAGTGCATACAAATGGTGTACACACCTGTTAAAATGCCAGGTATTTGTGATATACAAAATGGGAGCACAATAAAATATTTCTGAACACTTCCAACCTTTCATGTGACCTGTAACCTGTACAATTCAATTGTAAAACAAACATACCTGTTAGGGGAACAATTATGACACATAAAAAATGGACAAAAAGCTAAATGCATACATGTGCACAGGCTGAAGCTAATACTGTGTTGAAGCAGCTTTAGGTATAATTACAGCATCACATCTCCTTGGGTACACACCTGCCATCAATTACAGAAACTCTTTGATTAACAGCAAATAACATCAGCTGTTCTACCAGGATTATCCTAAAATTTACTCAGTTGCCTGCTACAGCAACAGCCACAGTTCACATACACCTTATCAAGCAGCAAAGGGATCTCATTTGTGAAAGGTATCAGCCCAGAGAAGGGTACACACACATTTCCACAGCAGTGCATATACCATGGAACACAGTGAAGGCAGTCATCACATGGTGGTGAAAATATGGGGCAACAGTGACATTGCAAAGAACTGGACATCCCTCCAAATGTGTGGAAAAGACAAGACCCAAACTGGTCAGGGAGGCTGCCAGGAGATCTACAGCAACACTACAGGAGTTGTAAAAATCTCTAGCAAGTACCGGTTGTGTACTACATGTGACATAATTCTCCCGTATTCTCCACATGTCTGGCCTATGGGGTAGGTTTGGAAGATGGAAGCCTTTTCACGCACAGAACAACATCCATGTCTGGCGAATTTCTCAAGAAAAATACATCAGGTCTCCCAAAACATGTGGGGAAATGTGTTATGGTATAATAAGACCAAGGTTGCACTTTTTGGCTACAATACCAGAAGGTTTGTTTGGCACAGTAACAACACTGTGCATCACCAAAAGAACACCATCCCCATGGTGAAGCATGGTGATGGCTGAGTTTTGCTTTGGGGTTGCTGTTCATAAGCTGGAAGTGGGCCTTTAGCCAAGGTGGAGGGGATTAGGAACAGTTAAAAATACCATTCCCTTTTGGCCCAATATCTTCATGTATCTGCTAGAAAGCTGTGGATGGAGAGGAATTACACCTTTCCACATGACAATGACCCATACCATATTTTGGAATGGCCCAGTCACAGTCCACACCTACATCCAATAGAAAATCTGTGGGGTGCCCTGAAGAAGCCTGTGTAGAAGACATGCCCTCACAATCTGACAGAGTTGGAGGGTTCCAGCAAGGGAGAGTGTATAGATATTGCTAAGTCAAGATCTGCCATGCTGATGCACACCTTTTCAAGAGGACTGACTGCTGTTATGAAATCAAAAGGTAATTTAACAAAGTATTAGTTTAAGGGTGTTCCTATATGTATTTCAACTTCTACATGTTGCCCCAAACAATGTGTTTGTTCTTCAATTAGATTGCACAGGCTATAGGTCACATTAAATGTAGGAAATGTTATCACATTATTTCTGTGTTCTCATGTTATATATCAGACAAACCTGGCGTGTTAACAGGGGGTGTCTACACTTATAATATCCACTGTAAGCTTAGAAGATTGTTAGTGTAACCGGTTCTGTTGTAACATACTTGTACTGCAGGTTTTGAAGTGTGAAACTCAAAATATGTCATTAATTAGTGACACCAGTCCTCATATCATTCCAGTAATGTGTCAGACAAACACAGGATGTATGACAAACTGACCAGAAATATGAGCCACACATGTAGACATTCAGCGACACTCTGCACAGTTTTGCAGGAGTTGCCACTGTACTATGCAGGTGAACAGCAATTATGTGTACATGGGTGCAGTGTGTGCTACTTGAAGGTCCATCACCTACTAACACTACTCACGTATTACAGAGGTGTATATAAGTAGTAACATTATGTGGAAAGGGTTGCACTGCATGATGTTGAGGGCCTGTCCAGGGTGTGTATGTAGTGGTCTGATTGTGTTGTGAATGTCACCAGTTGGTTATTATGAGGCCTGTGTAATGCATGTCTGCCACCTCACCTGTATGTGTGTGCATGTGTGTGTGTGTGTGTGTGTGTGTGTGTGTGTGCATGTGTGTGCACGTATGTGTGCATGTATGTGCATGTGTTTGTGTGTGTGTGCATGTGTAAGGGTGTGTGTGTGTGTGTGTGTGTGTGTGTGTGTGTGTGTGTGTGTGTGTATGTGTGCGCACTTGCATGGGCGTAGCAACAAACATTATATTACAGGTATTAGTTTACATATGTTGTCTTCTCCCCACAGGTGGTCATGGTGGGTGTGGTCCCTCCCACTCAGAATCTGATGTCAGTGTCTCTGCAGACTCTGACAGTGATGATGGTCATAGTCAGGCACAGGTGGGGTTGTCAGTGGCTGAATCTGTGCCATTGGTTGCCATCCCACAATCATCCACAATGTCCCTGCACACAGTCACAATGTCCATACATGCCTTGTCCTCAGCAGCCACAGATGATGGACAGTTGGCAGGTGGTGGCATTGAACAGGCCAGTGTGGTGACTATGGCAAGTGTGAGTGTAGACACTGGCCATAGCCAGAGTGCAGGCAAGGTCCCACACAGGTGGATGGACAGGGGTGCTCCCTGGAGGACTGCTGCTCATCAAGCTGCTGTCGCAAGTGCCACAGCAGGTGTCACCAGGCCCATGTTTCGGGCTGGTATGGATGCACAGGCATATAGTGAATGCAACACCAGACAAGTACTCAGGGTGTTGGATGCAACTATTCCTGATTTATGTGGCAACATACATGACCTTGTTGAGGCCACACACCAAAATACTGAGGTCATGAATAGATAGTGGGTGAAACATTGGCAATCCTTGACTGTGGCATGTCTGTGAGATGGGCATTGGCCATGTGGATGTAGGTCAGCACCAACATCAGCTGAGAGTCTATGGGGCCATGCACTTTCACACTCCCATAGTGGCAGTGATACCAGCAAGGAGGGAGGGTTGCTGTCCACATCACAACAGAGCAGGCCATGGGCACATGGTCCTGGCCAGTCCCATCAGGGACACAGATCCAGCAGATAGCAGTCACCATCAGGAAGCAGTACTGCATTTAGCCTTGAGCCTGGTGGTGCCAGTGAGACCCCTGGCAGGACCAGTTCCTATGCCCGTGGCCAGAGATGGTGAACTGGACACCCTGCCATGTATGGTCCACAGCTGTCTAATATACCCCTATGTAGGGCAGCCACATGGTGTGACTGTGTGCATACATGCACACACACATCTGTATCACAGGCAGGTCACCTCCAGACACACACAGCATGTCTGCACAGCCCATCTATAGGATACCCCTCCAAACACACACACACACACACACACACACACACACACACACACACACACACACACACACACACATACACACATGATGTCAACCATATGGCCTAGCCTAAGCCTCTAGCAAACCCACACCACACCCTGTGCATATGATGATATCTGTGCCACATCCCTGTCATCCATACCATCGATGTAGGGACATGCTAATATGGGTCTGATGCACATGGTGAATATAGTACAGTGTAGCTATGTAATACTGTGTAAGGTGCTCTCTACTTGCATTTGTTATGGGTACACATAAAGGTGCATGTACCTTATTAGCCATGATGCATTATTGCTGTTAGTACCATTGACTGAATGTAGTCTGACATGCTGTATTCTGTTTGTGTTCCAGGTGTCTGTGTGTCTGCAGGCTGTGGCCAACATGGAGTATGACAGAGTGGAAATACACCGACTATTTCATAGCCAAGGTACAGCTTTATATGTACGTTTACTAGGTTTGTATGCATGCAACAGTGTGTGATGGATACTGCCATCAGACAGTGTGACCTTGCATACATACCCCTTGTCACAGACAGGTAGCCTTCAGACATGTCACCACAGTGTTGTGTAGTACCACAGGTTCATGCATACAGAACAGGTTACTGGAGTACTGTCAGTAGGTCCCTCACAAGTGTAGCCATTTGATTAACCACAAGAGATTCACCTGTCAGCACCTGTTGCCCCTGCTATTTCTTTCCCATACACTCAACCTTGATGCAGTTGGTGAGCGCATGCATGGCACTGTGTATGACAGGTTTATGGTATGTATTCTTGAGTTCACAGGGTGGAACAGGGAGCCAAAATGGTATATACTTTGCATACACACAGTAAAGACTGACACAGGGGATGTGCATACAGTAACACAAACACAGTTAGCAATAGACAGATTAGTAAACCTACATAGCCCTTTAATGTACTATAGTGCTACATACACATGACAGGCCTCACATAGATTATATGCATGGGAAATAACCCACTACCTCTTACAATACATAATGTTGTGAATGTCTTCATGGATAGTGAGATAACCCACCAGAAATAGCAACTGGAGTCATCTATTGCTCCTACAAGCCTGGACAAGTGATAGAGTATCAGCCATTGTATCAGCATGATGTGTCAGTCAGGTATGATATATGATGTTTGCATGTGTGTCACTGCAGTAACTGTGACCTATTTGGCAACAATATCACATACATGGCCATTGTTAAGGGACACAGACCACATATAGGTTGCAAATATCTGGATATTTGGGTCTATATTAAATCATCGAATGGTTAGAAAAATTAATGATAATTTATCGACCCCATGTAAGCAAAAGCTTACAAACTTGAATGCTTAGAAGAGCAATTTTTTTCCCAAGGGAAAAAAAATTGCTGTTCTAAAAAAAAAAAAAAAAAAAAAAAAAGCACTTGTAACATAAAGTGGGGGACTTTGCCCCCCATACCCCTTTACTTAAATATACCAACTCCAAGATCACACCACAGTGACAAAAATGGCAAAGTAACAGACGTGGCCAAGAGATTTTTTTCCCAGGGAAAGAATTCGCTTATATGCCGCTTTGTCATTTTGTCTTTTCGTCTTTTCAAGTTCGACCAAGACACATTTGAAAGAATGTGTCTTCGGTCATCTAATAGGAACACGATATTCAGTAGGCATCTATACAGATGACTGGTATGGCCTGTACAATGGTTTAACATGCTGCATGTGAGGCAGATGCCATTAACATGCTATATAAAGTAATGCCATTGGGAGGTGGTAAACAGGTGTGGATGGTACACACATTAAAATGGTATAACCCACAAAGAATATGATTCTTACTCAAACACGCACACACACACACACACACACACACACACACACACACACACACACACACACACACACAGTTGCCAGTATTGAGATTAGAACCCCTATTGATCTACTTATGTCTACTATAGCATTACACAGTTATCAGATGTGCCACGGAGGTCACATGATTTCACTTTGTCCCAAGGTACGTCTAAGGTGAGTGACATCAGCAGGCCTTGTAAAGTAGGGTGATGGGAAGTGTACAGGGTGGTACACAACTCAAAATTGTATAACCCACACAGGATATGATTCTCAACCCAAACACACAAAGTTGTCAGTATTGAGATTAGAACCCCTACCTATCTCGTTATTTTTACTATAGTGTGACACAGTTATCAGATGTGCCACAAAGCTTATATGATTTCACCTTATCCCAAGGTACTTCTAAGGTGAGTGACATCAGTAAGCCTTGTAAAGTAGGGTGATGGGAAGTGTACAGAGTGATACACAACTCAAAATGGTATAACCCGCACAGGATATGATTCTCAACCCAAACACACACACACACACACACACAAACTTGCCAGTATTGAGATTAGAATCCCTACCTATCTAGTTGTTTCTACTATAGTGTTACGCAGTTATCAGAAGCACCACAGAGCTTACTGGGCTGACAACTGGGCAAAGGTGCTGATAAGGGGAATGACATCAACAGGACTGATAATTTCCCACCCAGGGCCCTACTTTATCAAAATACTTCTTCCTACAAACAATATATACTTACACACACACACACACACACACACACACACACACACACACACACACACACACACACACACACACACACACACACTTGCCAGATCTGAGAGTAGAACCCCTGTCTATCTAGTGATTTCTATTATAGTGTTACACAGTTATCGCATGCGCCACAAAGCTTACTAGGCTGATACCTGGTCAAAGGTACTGATAAGGGGGAATGCCATCAGCAGGACTGATAAAATGGGGCAGTGGGAAATGTGGGTATGATGGCATAAAATTGTTTCACCTAAAAACAAACACATACTCCCTTACGCTGGCAAACACAACTGTCACACACACACACACTTGCCAGTATTGGGATTAGAACCCTACATATCTAGTTATTTGTACTATAGTGTTACGCAGTTATTGCACATGCTACAGAGCTTATATGGGTGATAAGTGTCCAATGGTACTTCTAAGTTGAATGACAGCAGAACATCTTGTGAAGTAGGGCAATGTGAAGTGTACTGAGTGGGAACAGTCTCCTAATGCTCATAGCTATGGACACACACACACACACACACACACACACACACACACACACACACACACACACACACACACACACACACGTGATGTGATATTATAAACCCAACCTCAGTACTATTACACAATGGGGCTCACCTTTTATGCTGGCATGTGCAACTATTTACAACTGGTATGCCACTGTCCACAGCAGGACATCACTGTATGCCATTCAGGGTATCCATGCATGTGGCTCACTCTGTTGGTGTCCCCTTATGTCTCTCTCTCTCTCTCTCTCTCTATCATTTTCTGTCTCTCACTTCCCACATCTATGTGTCTGTGTGTATATGCTTGACATGTGTTATCTGTTGCCCATATATATATATGTCTGTGTATTACATGCAATAGATGCAGATATATCACATATGAGCCACCTACATCTAGCTGAGGGTACTCCTGTCTGATGTGTGTTTATGGGGACAGTTAAGGTATACATAGCTGTCTGTATGCACAGACATATATAGACAATACAGTCATATAGTCCGATGTGGGTTCCAACATGTCCTGTGATTCTCTTACATGTAGGAGCATGTCCAGTGTGACCTTTTATAGTTACAGTGGGACTCCATTCCAGAGATAAGTGTACTTCGGTCCAAGGCTTTGTGTGCTACAGCCGTACTTCTCAGGAGTACACAGGACTTTCCTCAGGGTACTGGGTTTGTTTAGCAGACATTGTCTGACATATCTGTAATCTGACACTGCAATGTATTGTGTCATTACCTAGTGCCAGACATCTTCAGATCATCAGAGTGCTTTAACAGAGGAATACTATTTGTATGATGCATAGACCAATATTATGAGGGCAGCTGTGTACATTCTTGCCCAACAAGGCCAGTTGTGAGGTGTGGCTACAGCCAGTTGAGTGATGATGTGCTGTGTAAATGTTCCAGCTACTTGAGGACATACTGGCTGGGGATCTCCTGCTTGTGTGGTATCTTTCTCACCTGGGATGTCATATCCTTGTGTTGCAATACCTCTCACCTGTACATTTTTTGGCAGATTGTCCAGGTGTTTGGCTAGATGTTTCATCCTGTCTACATAAACTTGTGTTTTTATGGCAAGTTAGTTGCATATAATTGAAGAGTGAAGTTACAAAATAATGACAGACATTACTGTTTCAGACTACATAACCTTCAGACACCTAATGCTACTGCAAAACCCTTATTCAACCAACTTTCGCAGTATGTAAGGGAGATATTTACAACGCATGCCTATCATTCTGCCTTTGTTCCACTTTTATTTCTACCCTTGTCCAGACATTTTGCTGTCAGAGGTTTGGAGTTATGGGTGTGGGTACAGAGTGCATCCTACTGTGCAGGCATGTCCATTATATGTAAAAGCAAACATAAAAAAAAAAAAATAATTACTGAAAATAACCACTGGCAACAGTACCAAAAAGCACTATATTCACAGAATCATTAGCACCTCAGCTACACAGCCTTCAAGAAGTCCATTATATGTGCAGTGTATTCCACATAGCACTGTGACTTCCAGGTGTATCAGTGGCAGAGTAGTAGGTGTCACTGACATGAAGTATAGTTGGCACTACAGTTATCTGCACATGGCCCTGTCAAAGACAGCACTGTACCTAGGGCACTACAAGATGACTGCCAGGAGAACGTGCTGGCCAGATCCTGACAGTATCAAACACACATAACACATAGCTCATTGACCCCTGAATATTGTGGACATGCAACATGTTTTCATGTGGACTGGGACAGCCCTGCCAATGTGTCCTATGCTGCTACTTCCCTGCAAACATGTATGTTACTACAGTTCTGTGGGTATATGGGGGGGGGGCGCACCTGTCAACTGTACACATTTGTGAAGACTGCACTGATGTTTGCTTTACATTTTGATTCCATTTACCATACTGTTATGCTGTCTTGGGGACTAGAAGCATATCAGTAAAGACCACAGATCAGATTGTAATGGCATGCATTTGAGTTTCAGACTTCTTACCTTTCATAGCCTTACTGCAACTGTGAGACCTGCTGTGCTATCACTGTATGAGTCTATGGGGGGGGGGTAATTCAAAATTGCCACCATTTGTGGGCCTTTGCCAGACATTTCTCTCTGTTTTTCTACAGCTGGCTTGCTGTGTGGGTCTGAGAGGTGGGTATAGGGCCCCCACACTGACATCCATGCTTGTGACCTTTGACTCCCCAGTTAGTTGTCCCCACACATATACCACAGTGGGATTTCTCATCTTAGGTACTACTGCATAGTGTGGGGAGTCCAGTATTGGGCAGACATTTCCTGGTGTCCAACATACCTGTCAGTTGTCTGCTGCAATTGCAGTAGGCCACCCCATTCCCTTGCATGCATGCAGCATTACCACAGATATGCTACCAAAACATACTAATCCATTCATTTATTGTTAAGAAGACTGACTTACCTTGTGCCTGCGGCAGTTGTGATGATGGTGCTTGAGGGCCATCTACGTTGGATGCACACAGTATACTGCCTATACATGGTAAGTTACAGGCAATGTGATGTGTGTGTCATCCATTTTACTGTGTGCGTGAGTCAGAGAGAGGTGTCAGTCCCTGGGGTCCCTACAGTGTCGGTGTGTGTGCTATGTGTTGCCTCTTTTCTAAGGCCTGAGCATACTGGGCATGCCTCCTTCTGCCTACAGGAACAGACTCAGGGGCCTCCTCCTCCTCCGAGCCCCTCTATGCCTGTGGGGACCTTGGCAATGGTGGCGGGCTGTGTGGCCCTTCCTCGTGCTGTTCCTGCTGCAGTTGTTTCTGCAGGATCATATTGTGTAGTATGGGACATATTATGAACATGTGTGCACATGTGGCTGGAGAGTACTGCAAGGCTCCATCAGACATGTCAAGGCAGCAAAACCGTGACTTGAGCATCCCAAACACATGCTCTATAATGATCCTGGTTTGTGTGTATGCCTCATTATGGTGTTCTTGTGTGGGTGTGTGTGTATTTCTGATGGGTGTCATCATTCATGGCTCCAGTGCATAGCCAGCATCCCCCATCAGATGGCCATACAGGATGCCCCACTGGCAAATGTCTGGTACAGCTCTGACAAATGCCAGATGTGGGAGTCATGATAGCTTCCAGGGCTGCCAGCACACACATTCATGATAATGCCCTGGGCATTGCACACAACCTGGCAGTTGATGGAGGGGAATCCTTTGCAGTTTATGTAGACCCTACTCTGTTCACTGGGTGGTGCTTTGATGTAGATGTGCGTGCAGTCTATCGCACCCAGTACCTCTGGGTATTCTGCTACATGGTGGAAGAGATGCATATTGCTGGTCCTCTCTTCACAGGTGTTGGGGAAGTAAATGTGCTCACTGGCATGTGGTAGCATGGCATCTAGGAACTGGTGGAGTACCCTGGATGGAGATGCCTGTGAGACCCCCATGGTGTCCCCAGTAGGTCTTTGTAAAGTACCTGTAGCTAGTATTCTTAAGGCTACATATATGTTGGTATCCACTGGGATGAGTTTCTCTCTGTTGGCTTTGGGTCTGGGGAGTTGAGGCTGGCACAGCTTGATGATTTGTTAAAGTATGTCTCTCTCCACCCTGTAGCACTGTACTATCTCCAGATCATGTAGCCCCTGGTAAGTTACCCTGGGTCTGAACAGTCTTCTCCTCCTCCTTGGCCTGTGGCGGTTGTCAGCATTATCCTCCTCACTGCCCTCAGCCTCTAGCACATACTGATGGATCAAAGCAATGGCAGCCACTAACATTTTCTGGTTAAAATTCCCCCACATGTGTACACCAATGGTGCAAAGTCTGTGGGAAAAAACAGACTGTAAGGTGTCTTTATAGTTTATGCTGTTGTGCTGCAGATGCTGCCTGTATGATGGGCTAACTATGATGCATTCCACCTGCTAGCTATTAACTTGTTCTTGATTGCTTTTATTCTGTTATTTTCCTTTGTTTCCCTTCCCATTTCCGCCCCTTTTAAGCCCTGAGGCACACCACTCAAACCCATTGCCCAAATCTAAACAGTCCTGCTATTTCCAGGGTTTTTGTTTTTGTTTGTTTTAGACCCAATGCGAGCCACATATACCTGTTTAGCTAATGTAAACACTAAGAAATGGCCCTCCCTGGATGCGAACATGTTCTTCATTTCATGGAATAAGTCAATACAGCCTCAGGCACACCCCCTTGCTTAGCTGTGCTTAGCTAAGCTTATCTGGGGGCCATGGAGCTCCAATGTGCTTATGCCATGTATAACACACACACCCTTTTCATGTCTGTTGCTCCTCCTGCTTACATGATCGTGTTACAGCACCTACATGGTTTGGTGCAGTTTGGCACTTAGAATATATTTGTGATTCAGTAAATTTCCCCTCATTTGCATACCCCACTGCCTTAATCCATAGTTACTGCACTACACCAGAGCCTTTCCCCTTAGCAATCATTGTTCTCTGGTATTGTTTTGATTCTGCATGCCATAGACTATAATTGCAAAAGGCAGATTTCCCTTAAAATTGTGTTTTCACATTTTTTTTAATTTTTGGCACAATCCCGTTTGTGTGCCACTGCCTTATGCTTAAACAACCGAGATCGGCAAAAAAAAAAACAAAAAAAAACAACTTTTATTTTTAGAAAAAAGAAACACTTTTCCGTGCCAGTGGCCATATATTTGGCTATTGGCATGCCTAAATATTACAATACATGCTTTTATTTGAGCTGTTATGCCTCTATTTTAATTTTTGCAAAAATGTATTCGGCTAGTAGCCGAATACATTTCTGCAACTAACACTATTCTTGCATGGATGCCTGCCTGCTTGCTGTATCGCTAATTCACCTCATTTGCATAGTTTTCACCAGCAAATGAGGTAATTAGCATTATGCAGTGGTGTCCTTGCAGGACTAGTGTAGGCAGGCTTGTGCACATCAAAACAGTAGTTTACTGGATCGCTCGGCGGTCATATTTCATGCAGGAATGGCTACACTGTTCCTGCATGGAGATTTAACGTTATTGAATCCTAGGGATATTATTTTATCAACTCACTTTATTAAGATTTTCCAGAGTATTGTATCACAGCTGACATAATATTGCAATTTAATATCAATTAAACAATATCAGCATTGCCAGGTGCGACAGCTTTTTGAAAGTGCTTAAACTTACTCATTATCTTAACAACAACAACAAAAGTTTGTTGCCTTGCTATATGGCATCAGGTAACTGCATATTTGTTCCTACATTTGTGGTTCGCCTGTTTACACTTCTGCCATTCATACTTGTCCTGTAGAATTTGATGAATTATGTGTGCTACAATATTTATAATTGTTTCCCAAATGTGTGTGTGTATGTGTGTGTGTGTTTGTGTATATGTGTGTATATGTGTGTCTGATTTTTTTTTGCTAACTTAATTAAATATGGAGACAAATCAAGTGGATTTATTATGCCAGCCAATGTCTTTCTTCAACATGATATAATCAAGTTTGTCTGTAGTAGTCTAATTTTTATTTTTATTTTTTTACTGTACAATGTTTGGACAAATGATAATGAGCCCTGGGATTCAGAAAGGCTTAACATAATGTGAAAGTCTTATTATAGAAATTTACACATTGCAATCAACAGCTCTACTGCTGCAGTTTTCCCCTCATAGGGGTCTCAGCACTGATAGTGGTTTCACAGGCAAAGCCACATGCTACTGTATCAGTTTAGGAGAGAGTCTAATGCATGGTCTCCCTCAGAAATTGCCGTGGTTCCCAATTTGTTCAGCTAAGTGATTCAGAGAGTTGCTTAGCTGAGTAAAACTTTGCTTTAGGAGGAAAAAGTGACAGCCGTGGTCACCCATTCACTCCTTTGGAAGTACTTATGGTGCAGGGAAGTTCAGGGAAACATTTAGGTTGGGGTATTAGCATGTGTATATGTGTAGAAGTATGTATACATCTATGGGGTTGGGAGGGTGGCCTAATGGTTAAGGTGTTTGCCTTATAAACAGAAGGTACAGGGTTTGAGTCTCACAAGGGATAATTGGTTAGGCTTAAAATGGCTCGCAAAGGCAGTTAGTTTAGTACTAATCTATGAACCTATGAAAGGGCATGAATAAAGCTTCATGAGTATGTGTATGTTTATGAGTGTGTCTCTGCCTGGGTGGTTGCACTATGGGAAGTAGGTAGGGAATAGTGAGTCTGGGTGTGTGTGCTTCTGTGAGACAGAGCATGCATACAAGTGTATGGGTGAGTGTTGTGTGTGTGTGTGTGTATCTCTGAATTCATTCAGGGGGTGTAGCTTCTAAGGAGAACACTGACAGTGTTGGGACTGACAGTGCACTGCTACATTTAGATCCCTTGTAATGAGCCATTAATGAGATATTCCTCATTGTATATATAGCTGTCTTTGAATCAGAATTTCTCACCATTTTGCTAGCTGATCAACCCGTGTTGTACAATTAGCACAGGCCATGAGACTTTCACTGAATCCTAGGGCTAGTTTATATTTTCCTCAGTATAAAAGAACTTGCAGAAACTGCAAGCTAATCTATACTTTTGCAACTTTGAGTGAAAAATAAAGCAAATTGTGTCATCATATGATGCACAAAAGGTCATTTATGAATCTTACAGGATTGTGTACAATTCCCACATAAGTACATCCTAAGTTGAAAAGTAGACACTGCCTGCTTTCTAAACATTCTATTTTGAGCCAATCTAGTACTTATAGAGGGTTAGTTCAGTATATAAAACATGAGGCTCCCCATCCATTAGTTTGCAAATGTTCTTAGCTGATGATAAAATATGCCATTCCATTTACACATTTTCCAGTAATTCAGCTATAAGTAGTTATTATTACACAATCATGGTAATTTACTCAACTGTTTACTCCTAGATATCCTGACAGTACCATGCCAAGCCAGGGCGAGATTGTTGTTGAATAATTTTGTTTTCTTGCATAAATTAATGCCTTATTGCATATATTCTGTCTTACTGCCTTTGACCTAGAACTGAGTTATTATAGTACCACCTTCCTCATCATTTATATCTGACATAATGGTTATCGCACCCAAATTGCAAAACTGCCCTCTATTAAACTGTACCTCTGTGGTGCTGGAAAAAAAATACAGGATTGTATAACCAAATGGATATCATGTTCTCAATAAGCAAGTGTAGAAATTGCTTTTTTTGCCATCCTTGAGTTAAACTAATGCTTAATTTGGTGTTTTACAGAAATATTTAACCTTGGCTCCAGCAGTAAATTTGGAGCTGGACTTTTGTTTTGATTGATATGTATAACTATATACATCAAGTACATTTTCCTTAAATTTTTATGATCACGCAGATGTTAATGGCAGTAATGGTGTTTCTTTATGGTATGAACATCCTTACTAGTCATACTTTTATTTCCAAAATATTCCAAAATATTGAGGGAATAATATTATAAATTATTTTTCCCATAGGCATTCATCTTCCTATATCAAAAATATGATGGCTGAGAAAATGAAAACTTTGCAATATAAAATAATGCCTTTGTAGATTTTTGAGGTACAAATAGAGGAGCGGTTGTGTAGTAATTTTTAATTTTGACATATATAATGGTTTAGTATATGAACTTTTTAGTGACTGCAATTGTTACAAGGAGGTCAGTGGCAATCCTGTTTCTAATGTGAATAAAAAAGGTAGAAACTTGAATTTATTCACATTTTATTATGGTTTTAATAGACCTTCTTCTGGCTTTTCCCGGTTAGGGGTCGCCACAGCAGATCATCTGTCTGCTCATGATTGGCAGTGGAGTTTTACAGTGTCGAGTTGCCAGCCCGGTGCCCAACCTTCCACAGAAGGCACACACGCACACACTCACACCTAGGGCCAATTTAGAGTGTCCAGTCCACCTACTGCATGTCTTTGGGATGTGGGAGGAAACTGGAGCACCCAGAGGAAACCCACGCGACCACAGGGAGGACATGCAGACTCCACACAGAAGGCACCCCAGCTGAGAAATGAACCGGAGAACCTCTTGCTGTGAGGTGGCAACGCTAACCGCTGCACCACCGTGGCCGCCCCTATGGTTCTAATAGACCATGGGAGAGATTTCAAAATATTGGAGATTTGCCATTCATTTATCATTTGCCTAAAGTCAATAAAAACACAAAGGGCTGGATTCCCAAAGAGTTGATTTCAGTATAAGTCTGCTCTGATTCTGAAAGACCTGCCCTCAGTGTAAGTGACTTACTTTGGTGTTAGGCCAGTCTATAAACACGGTTACTATGAGGACCAGATTCCAAAACACCTGCCCTCAGTGTAAGTGACAGCAAATCTTTTGGAATTGGGTCCAGAATGTTCCTACACTGACTTATAGTATGGAGTAAGGTGGGATGCTGAAACTGTGGGCAATCTACGCTTTTCACTGATAATACTATTTACATTTTAAAGATAAACTCCTAAAGTTATCCCTTGCCTTTTTTTTTGCCTTTTGTCTGCTGCAATTTTATCTTTCTCTTCCTCAGCCTCTTTCCTATAGTACCCTTTTCAAAATTCTGCTCTTCCCCTTCTCCTTCTTCAATTTTTTCTAAAACGTCAAATCTATTTCCTTTAATGACATAATTTTCCCGTCCACTATTTCTTTCATAAAAATTCACCCCTTCCTTATTTGAACCATCTATACTACCTTCTTTTTAACTTTCTGAAGCTGTACATTATCTTTTTGAATCTTACTTTCCTTTCCCCGCTGTCTTAATTATTTTATAATCAAACCAGAAATCCTTAACCCTGCATTTCCTACAGTAAAGCTCATAATTCTTAAAAGAATATCTACACTCCCCGCATTGAAAACAATGCCTTTTGGGACATTTATTAATTAAGTGGTCTCCTTTCCTAAAATGAAAACAGGTTTTAGGCTATCCCTGATATCATAACATGCCTTTTGTAACCATTAATCATAACACAACTAGATGAATGAACAATTTGACCATTTTAATTTTCTGAACATGCTAATGTATCCCTTTCCCCATTCCAGTTTCCTTTAGTGAAAACATTTCTTAATATCATATACATTTTACAATTCTGTTAAAAATAATTTCACCTTTATCAATATCAGCAGTATGAAAGTGCAGTTTTAGGGTTTTTTTCTAAACATTTGTTCATTATCCTTTATTACATACTCATTCCAGGGCACACAAAAGATTTTTTTTTCAAATGACATCACAAAGTTTTCAGCTTTTTCTTGATTCTCAAAAGTCACTTCTGCAAAGGTTCATCACCAGTCTCTACAGATGCTCTAATAACCCAGCATGCTAATAATATTGTCCCAAACATAAAATCTGTCTAACCATCCTTCATTCTGTGTTTCTATTCTAATAACAGTTTTCTGTCTTGGCAAAACATTATCACCCTTTTGCTCATTGCATCTAGTCATAGTCACAGCATAACAATTAACGGGTTTGTTGTTTCTTGTTTTTCAACCAGTTTTCTTGACTTACAGATAGTTTTTTATTAGTTTTTATACCATTTCTCAATCAGACAAAACTACTTCTACAAACAAATCATCAGCTACTATGTCTAACAATGTGACTGCTCTTACATCATCTGGTTCCACTTCCTCTATCATTTGTTTTAAGACTCTATTTCCAAAACCACCTTGCTGTAATTTAGGTATACTAATATGCCATATTCCACTACCCATACTATTTGTATGAAGTTTTCAACTTCTGTATTCAAAACCTCATATTCCTACATTTTGGCCAATGCAGCAGCTTCACTCAGCATGCCTGCATCATCTCAGATGGAGTCCTCCTCTCCTTCCTCCACTGCACTTCCTTCTGTCCTTGACCCTCTAGCAACATGACCAAAAAAGAGTAGGGGAAGTTCCCCAATGCCCTTGCCAAATTTCCCAAAGTAGTATAAATACTACCTTGCGTATCTTCCGAAAAGAGGCTGCTAACCAATGCTTTCAACAAAAGATAAATAAATATATAAATACATAAAAATAATTGCATTAAAGGTGGTGATAGTAATAGTAAATTGCTTCAGGCTGTAATGTTCAGTTTAGCACTGTCTCTTTCTTAATTAAGTGATATTTTTTATTTACTTGTTCAGTTTATGCTATTATACGAAGGATGTTTGCTTCTCTGTTAGTTCTTCTAAAGCTGAAAAAGAATTTTTGTTGAAAAGTGAGAAGCCAGTACACCTGACCAAAGTCAACTATGAAAAATTACAGGCTTTTCTTTTTTGAGATTGTGGAATGGCAAGGATTGAGGAATTTGCTTTTTCTCCACTGTAGTGTATTCTCAGAGTTGGTATATATATATATATAAATAAATAAATACACACACACACACACACACACACACACATATATATATATATATATATATATATATGTGTGTGTGTGTGTGTGTTTTTCCTGATATTTTGTCAAAATTTTAAGTTTGATTATATGAGGTTCGGGTTTTTAATATTTCACAGAAATGTCATAATTTCATATAACACACACACACATATGTGTATGTGTGTGTGTATATCGATATATATATATATATATATATATATATATATATATATAAATAAATATATATGTAAATATATATATATATATATATATATATATATATATTTATATATATATACATATATATATATATATATATAGAGAGAGAGAGAGAGAGTTCTACATTAAACCATCGACATTACAGTTCATCAAACTGTAATTTCCCCAAGTCCATTTTTGCGGAAGTGCATTTATCCAAAAATGCACTTTTGTGAAAATCAGTTCAGCCAAAGAGAAAATAAAACAAAAAACAAATAATTGTATATAAAAAAAAAATACACTAAACACGTGTATGCTGGGGGGCAAGCCCCCCTGCACCCCCCACACTCCCACTACTTTTATATACTAACTCCAAGATCGCACTACAGTGGGGAAAAGGGAATGTTCCCTTATCCTCACTGTACCATGATCTACAACAACAAGCTCCCCTCCCATACACCAGTGAGGAAACACTGTACCTGCACCACCACAGGATACCGAACCAGTGACTTATCTTCACTAAAACGATTTTCTTGAAAATGCATTCTTGGATAAATGCACTTTTGCGAAAATGGACTCTGGGAAATTACAGTTTTCTGAACTGTAATTTTGATGGGTCAAAGTAGACCCATATATATATATATATATATTTATATATGTATGGCAGCATATGTTTTCATCAAGGTGTGTTTTTAGTAAAGGTGGTTAAGCCAGCCCAGCTGACAGAGAAATACTGACCTTTTTGGTAAGAGATCATGGTACAGTATGGGATTGGGGAACATGCCCTTTCCCCATTGTAGTTTGATGTCAGAGTTGGCATATATAAGTTGCAGGGGGTGTAAGGGGTGAAGGGGGGTGTTTTTGTGTGTTTTTTATTCTTTGTGGCTCAATGTTTCCATTATTCCTCAACGTTCTGCTCAGGATGTGTGTTTTGTTGATTATGCTTGGCAAAAATGTAGGCTTACATATCTATAGCTATCTATTTATATTTATATATATATATATATATATATATATATATATATATATATATATATACAGAAGTCAAAGCTCTTAATGGATACGATAGAAGAGGTGGAGCACTGATACACATCATAAAATTATTTAAGTGCTTCTGTCCTTTAATATAAAAGATTCTGATCAGCTGTTTGATTGCAACCACATTATTATGCATTTGAGATGTGGATGCCAAGAAATGTACCTAGAGAGTCACTGTCAAGCACCTTTCTAAGCACTGTTAATATCAGGTTGTGCTCTAGAGTAGTGCTTAACTTAGTTGCCTTTTTCCTTATACTGGTGCATAATCACGATGCTCCATGTACTACAAGTTCATTTGTTGTATTGATTTGGTGCTTTGACGTTATTCTGTGGTTTTGTTATTGATATTTATTGAAGTCTGATGTTTCTTACAAGTCCTATACAATGGCATGCAATAATTATGAATAGCACACAGTATACTTGGGTCTAGCAAAAAGCATTTTACATGGCTCTCCATATAGATATTTTGAGTAAGCTAAATCAGTTTAAAATAACTGCTGTGCAATTGAGATTAAAAATATGGTTAATTTATAGAAAACAGAGTCTGAGATGAAGTAGTAGTCACAGACCCAATGGAAACGACTCATGGCATAACACAGAGCTTAGTGGTAGTGTTTTTACTATTTGATATCATCTTTCAGGAAGAAAATAAGATAAGGGTCTGTGGATGACAAAACATACAAGGAGGGAAACATTGTTATGTCCACTACAGATCCATTGACATGGCATGGGGTACTTACTAGTTGTACAATTGTAAAGGTCTGACATCAGTCTCATGTTCAGAACAAATAAATTCAGTAGTCTGTATTCTGGGAAGTGTGCTGTGAACATACTTATAAACCTGCTGATCATGTACTCAAAACTAATACTGTCATAAGGGAGTTAAGTACACTTATAAATGGCAGTCTTAGCTGTGATGCAAATTGCTCTGTATTTGAGATGTAGTCATTTTGGGACAGCTCATCTAAAACTAACAAGAATATCTGGATGACCCCATAAAGTAAATATGCCACCATATAAATCAACAGTTTGATGAATTATGTATCTAATGAAGCACCTTGTACAAGTATATAATGTTTAAATGTTTTTTTTCAGAAAGTAAATTGGGGGGGGGGGGCAACATAACAACAATCTTTCACTACATTCATTGTCACACAGACTCTTGAGGTGTGTGCTGTATCTGGGCTCCAAGACAGCGTTTGACCCTTTTCGATTTGAAGCACTGTGACTGAATCACTTGGCTCATGGTAACACACTAGGATCAGTAGCTTGCTGCTACCATTGAATATAAATAGTGGTGTGACAAGTGTCTATCAAGATTATGATACAAGTTACCAGTTCTAATTAAATAATGCCGATATATGTTTACTTTTAGGAAGTAGGTATGTGATTTTATGGGAGATACGAAACATAGACATGATTATTACAGTCAAGTTTCTTGAAAATCAGTAGATTGCAAGCTTGATATTCAGACCTATGAACCTATGAGCCAAAAAGTGTAAAGGGAAGATACAAACAGGATATGGCCTCTATGAGTTGGCCCTGTCAGATCAAGAATGGAAGACAAGGTAGAAAAGCTCATTGATACATCTGGAAGACATAACCTATTGTGAAAGTGATAAAGATGAGTCTTGGATATAATCTCAGGGAAATTGGGTGGGAATAATTAGGAAAGGAAATTAGGTGGGGTCATGCATTTCTAATATATATAAGCTGCACTTGTAACTTTTTTTGTCTTCTTCTTCTTTCTTTCGACTGCTCCTGTTAGGGGTCGCCACAGCAGATCATCTGGTTCCATTTCTTCATGTCCTCTGCATCTTGCTCTGTCACCTACCACCTGCATGTCCACTCTCACCACATCCATAAACCTTATCTTAGGCCTCCCTCTTTTCCTGTTACCTGGTAGTTTCATCCTAAGCATCTTTTTCCCAATATACTCTGCATCCCTCTTCAGCACATGTCCAAACCAATGTAATCTTGCCTCTCTAGCTTTTTCTCCAAACCTTCCAACCTGGGATGACCCTCTAATATACTTATTTCTAATCCTGTCCACACTCGTCACACCAAGTGCAAATCTTAACATCTTCATCTCTACCACATCAAGCTCTGACTCCTGCCTTTTTGTCAATGCCACTGTCTCCAACCCATATAACATAGCTGGTCTCACTACCCTCTTGTAGCCCTTCCCTTTCACTCTTACTGGTACTCATTTGCCACAAATCACTCCTGACACTCTTCTCCACTCACTCCATCCTGCCTGTACTCTCTTCTTCGCCTCTCTTCCACACTCATCATTACTCTGAACTGTTAATCCCAAGTACTTAAACTCATCCACCTTCCCCACCTCTACTCCCTGCATCCTCACCATTCCTCTATCCTTCCTCTTATTCACACACATATATTCTGTTTTAGTCCTGCTGACCTTCATTCCTCTTCTCTCTAGAGCAAATCTCCACCTCTCCAGGGTCTCCTCCACCTGTTCCCTACTCTCACTACAGATCACAATGTCATCTGCAAACATCATAGTCCATGGGGACTCCTGTCTGATCTCGTCTGTCAACCTGTCCATCACCATTGCAAATAAGAAAGGGCTCAGAGCTGATCCTTGATGTAATCCCACCTCCACCTTAAATGCATCCATCACTCTCATCGCAGACCTCACCACTGTCACACTACCATATCCCGTACCACTCTTACATACTTCTCTGACACTCCCGACTTCCTCATACAATACCACAACTCTTCTCTAGGCACCCTGTCATATGCTTTCTCTAAATCCACAAAGACACAATGCAACTCCTTCTGACCTTCTCTGTACTTCTCCATCAACACTGTCAGAGCAAACATCGCATCTGTAGTGCTCTTTCCTGGCATGAAACCATACTGCTGATTACTAATCATCACCTCCCTTCTTAACCTAGCTTCCACTTTCCCATAACTTCATGCTGTGACTGATCAGTTTAATCCCTCTGTAGTTACTACAGCCCTGCACATCACCCTTACTCTTAAAAATCAGTACCAAAGCACTTTTTCTCCATTCCTCAGGCATCCTCTCACTTTCCAAGATTTCATTAAACAATCTAGTTAAAAACTCCACAGACATTTTACCTAAACACCGCCATGCTTCCACAGGTATGTCATCTGGACCAACAGCCTTTCCGTTCTTCATCCTCTTTATAGCTATCCTTACTTACTTACTTGTAACTTTGTTTGTATTTTATCTAAAAAATAACCACAATTTTGCAAACCAAGGAGAAGAAAACTTTTTGAGAAGGTGTGTGTAATAATCTATAATAAAACTATTCATAGAAGATGCATGTAATAATCTACAATAAAACTATCCATAGAAGATGCATGTAATATTCTATAATTAAAACAACTATTACAATATTACACTTGAAATGCGTGCCATTCTGTGATTCCATGACATCATCATATAATTCCTATATTCTGCTTATCAAATAGTAAATTAAAAAGTTTACCACAGGTAATATTCTTGGAGAGACAGTCACCATTGAAAGAAATTTCTTCAGGATCTAGAGTGCATCCCATTTCTTTAATTTCCTCATAACATTTTCTATGCTGAAAACAACACCTGCAGAGACACAGTGAAACAATGTATGAAAACTCAGTCCATATAAAGTGATAGTATTCATGTCTGGATACCAACTTTGATGAGAAAATGAAGGTCAAACTTATAATACCACTTTCAGTTCAACAGACAGAAAAAAACACTGCAAATTCAGATAACTAGGATCCCCTTCAAATCTTGACAGCAAATACTTATAAAAGACAGCCTGAGGACCCAGAAGTTCATAACATGTCAAGCTTGTTATGTTATGTGTACTGCACATCACAAAAAGATGACTCCCCTTACTTTATTATTTTTAGATTGAGATCATTGCAGCTCTGAGAAACAGTGATCATTAAAAGGTAATGTAACATCTGTATTGCTTGTTCTCTCACAGGCTGTGAGATCAGCCCCCCAAAATACACTATATTTCAAGTACTAAGATGTTGTTTCTATTAGAAACAAGTAACAGCATACAACGGACTGTCTCCTCTAGCTATTATGACTGAGCAATAGCGATACCAGCTAATATTTGAGAAACTGTAAGCTGATAAGCATGTAAACCTGATGTATAGAATCCATTTTCCTTCTCCAGAATAATAAAGCTGCTATCATTATAGCTTTGATTCCATTATTTACTCTTGGAAACAACTGAAATGTATTGACTCAAGAAGAGAGAGCCAGAAACCGGAAATGTAAAACACAAGCAACAAATAAATGCATGATGTACCTTTTTATCTTTTTTTTGTTGTTGTTGTATTTTGACTTTTGCAGTGCATTAGCACTTGGGAGGATTACATTAGTATGTCTTTCAATACTTAGCAGGATCAGCAATGAAGGCACACCATGCACTGCAATTTTTTCTTATTTTGGAAACATTCCTTGTGTATGTGCTGTGGGGTGTGTGTGTGTGTGTGTGTGTTCATGTGTGTCTGCTGTGTGCCTCTGTATGCATGTCTGTGGTGTATTTGCACGTGTGTGTGTCTGCTGTGTATTTGCTATGAGTGTGTCTAAGTGTTGTGAGTGTATCTATTTTGAAAATGTTTTTATAAGGGTATGTGTAGCAGATGGACTACTGTGGGAAAGTGAGAAAAAAGAGAGCAGGAGGAGTATAAGAAGAAGGAGAAGAAGAATAAAAGGGGAGGAAAATGGCATAATATAAGCTTCTTAGAGGGAAAATGCATGCATACTTTGCACTAGTGTATCTGATGATTTAGTTTTCTGCTGGCTAGGTAGACAAATGGCAGAATCCTACAGAATATGGTGGCTCTGTTGATCAGGATTCAAAATGGGATGCATATTAATTTAACTTTCCTGTCAATTTCTGCTCTGGTGCAGCATATGGAACCATACTGCTGTGGGAATATTTAAATAATTTCATTAAGGTTAACCTGAAGGATTCTTGTGCAACATTTGGGAGATGTGAGTTGCTGTTTGAATGAAATATATAACTGATAGCGTGGTTGGCCTCCTGGGAGGAGAAAGAATGAAGGCACTTTCCATTTTTCCTGCTTGGCCACCAAGGTAAGCACTTTTAGAAAGCGGATTGCTGAAAATGAGCCAAGTCAGATTAAAATGATGGATAAAGTGATTGAAATGAGGCTTCAGTATGACAATATGTGATTAAATCTGAGGGAAGAATAAAGGGCAGCAAAAGAAATTTGAAGTAGTATAGCAGAGCCTTTGTAGAAGATCATTAACCCAGAAAATAGTTATAGGAGTAACAACAACAGGCTTAGTGGACTGCAGAAAGGTAGGGTGGTGCAAAATGCACGAGTTTTATTGTAGTATAATTATCCAAGATGTTGAGGCTAAATTTGTACTACAGGCTAAATTTGGAACTTAGTATGAGAAAAACTAAGCCTGGGGTAGAGGGACTATAGGCACTGCATGAATAATTGTTTTTAAGTTTTTTAAAGGAAGCCCATGTGCTGGAGGTTGGATGCAAAGAATGACTAACAATAGCAGGAATAAGAAAATGCTACATGTCTGTTCAACGATTCTGTACTACAACAGATATGTACTCACAACAATTAGACCTGCATCACGCAGGGCTGGTGCTGAAGTGTGGCTTGTTTACACTGTAGTATTGGTGATAATATTGAATAACAAAAAGGCCATTGAGAATGACAAAGTGAACTTTTGCTGTAACATAATATATACTGCAAGGAGAGAGGAAACCAGGAAGAAATGTTAACAGAACCATTAAGTCACTAACCACATCTGTAGCTTGATGCCAGAAGTTAAGGTCATCTTTCAATGGAAAGCGTAGCAAAATGAAACTCAATGACAAGAAGAGGATAGAAGTTAGCAAGCATGGATCAGAACACAATGTATACAAAATAATTAAGCAAGTAGTGACACAGATTCAGGAAAAATGAAGGGAAACAGAATATAAACCATACAGTCTCTATTTTTTTTAATTTCTGCAAGTGTTGTGAGTTTCTAATAAAGTGACAGGAATGGACTCATCAAAATACCCACCCTATGGCTGTACTCCCTTATTTAAGGAGGGCTAGGCCAGTTAGTCCCAGAGTGAATTTGAGGGTACAGATCCAATCATCCAGTTTTTGTTTGTGGGATGTAACATATCACTCTGCTTAACCTGCAGAAGCAGCTTATATTAGAGATGTGGAAGGTATTTAATGATCAATATCTCTCTACACAACATGCCAGAATCTCAATGTATTCTTCCAAGGATTACAGTTGTACATCTTAAGCAGTCAAGGTACTTAGAGTTATTCTCATCCTCATTTTCAGGATACAGATGTTATATACTGGTAAGAAAATCAAGTACCTTTAACATAACAGGCCAAAAAACAAACTTAAGAAATACAGATTAAAACACGAATGGAAGGCCCAAGGAAACAAACTGCTGCAGGTAAAATCCAGAAGAAATTTAATCTAGAAACTTTTTGAAAAAAAAACTCGTTTAAAATTATGAGAGATAAGTGCTTGTGTTCACAAAAATACACAAACTTCATCAGATAAACATTGCTGAAAGTGCAGACACAATTTGTAACTTTTGTGTTCAATCACATGGTCACCAAGCCCCTAAGAAATGAAGCATCATCTTAAAGGAGCCACCATAAAGAAATTCACAGTGTGTAGTACTGAATCAATTCAATTGACAAAATTTGCAAACAAAGAAAAATATATAAATATATATATATATATATATATATATATAAAAAGCTGGTATAAAATGCATTCCCTATAAAATCGGGAAAATGAAGACAAAAGTATGTAAAAATATATAAAATATAAATCCTGTATTTAGGGCTCATTTTTCCAGTGCATTTAACATAAGCAAACATACTACTGAAATATGTTCATTGAGTCCAGGCCAATTATTGGCATTCAAATGCAGCTGTTAATATAATTCATGTTTTTCCAGTAATAAGGTCCATGGACTTTCATTACTGTTGGAAGGCATTTGTTACAAAATACAAAATTTGAACGTGTGGTGTGGGTAACATTTATGTGTTTGTAGAGGGCATTAGTTTCTTTTCTCATTCTGATTTCATATAAATGTTCATATATTCTGTTCCCTCTCTGTTTTTCCTATGTAAAAACAGGGGTAGAACATACACTGTGCACAATATACCACCTTTGTTGTACAATGATTTAATCTGTTTCTTATAGTAACCACCTGGTTGTTTAAAGCAATTTCAGGGCAAACCAGAATATTGAGGCTGTAGGGGCAACAACCACACTTTTTCATCCCAATAAATTCAGAATTTTGCTTATGTTGGTGTCTGGACCAACTGTGTTCTAATATTGTTTTCAAATTCCTGCCCCTTTTGAACACCACTTGTGGACCCAGCCCCACATAATCACGAATGATATTATCTTGTAGGAGAAGACACCAATTGTTTTCGAGAATTGATTTTACAGAGAGCCCTTCAATAGAATAGGTTGTAATAAAAGAATTCCTGAAGGTCTCTGTGTTTGTAGTCTCAGCCATGGGTAGCACAGATATAGTATCCACACCATCTAGGACTTCCTGTCTTCCGTTGTTGGTCACACAACGGCATCCCAGAATTGGCACAAAATGATGAGACTCATTTTTATTGATCACCTCTAGCATCAAGTTGTCTACAAACTTTGCAGGATACATGCTTTTCAGCAATATGCACTCATCCCAAAAGGCAGTATCGTCTGTGGTCATTTGGGCTCCACTCACAAACTGTCCCTTGACCACTGCCCTTTTCTGTGTTATAGGGTGCAAACTGTCAAAATGGAAAAAACTGTTCGAATTCATGGGTTTCCTATAAATGTTGGAGGTGAATCTTCTGTTTGTGTTGTCCTTGGCCAACCATATATCCACGTATGCTATGTTCACATCATTACTCTCATAGGTGAATGCAAGAAACTCTGTTGTTTGATAAAGATATGCCAAAAATGATGGCTGTTGTGAGCTTCACCATCCCACAGGATGAAAATATCATCCAAAAAGCATGTGTAGAATCTATATGATGCAAAAAGAGGCGTTAAATAAAACCTTTTTCTCCCATTGTATCATAATAATGTTGACAAAAAGACCTTCATACACTGTACCCATGGCTACCCCTGCTTGTTTGAAGAATGAATCACCTCCAAATTTAACAAAATTAGTTTTCAGTAAAATCTCCAAAAGATTGACATAAACATTAATTTGGTCTTGGGATATTCTTCTCCATCAGAAATTCAGAAAACCATTCCACTCTTAAGTCATGGGGAATGACTGAATACAAGTCCTTGACACCCACAGTGATGAAGATGTATGTGTCTTTATAGGGAAGGTCAGTCATTTTTTGTAAAAATTCCCATGAATCACAGCAAACATGAGGCTCTTGGGTAACCAAACTTTTTAAAATAGTGTCCAAAAATATGGCCAGGGGGTGGGTGATAGAACCATGGCCATCAACAATTGGTCGCATAGCTGGTTGATCTTTGTTTTTGTGTATCTTAGGCAAACCAAACATGTGGGGCATCTTAGGATGCATCACATTTAGATAGTTATAATCATCAATTGAGATTTGTTGGTCAGTAGATAACTCACTTATATTTGCCTTTATTCTATTGTATGGAACATTGCACTCATTCACAGACACCTCCTTATAGGTGTCAGATTCCTTATTTGCAAATGTTGTCAATTGAATTGACTCAGTGCTACACACTGTGAATTTCTTTGTGGTGGCTCTTTTAAGATAATGTTTCATTTCCTCGGGGCTTGGCGGTCATGTGATTGAACATAACAGTTATAAATTGTGTGTGTACTTCCAGCAATGTTTATCTGATGAAGTTCATGCATTTTTGTGAACGAAAGCACTTTTCACATAGTTTTAAACACATTTTTATTTCAAAAACATTCTAGATTAAAGTTCTTCTGGATTTTAACTGCAACAGTTTGTTTACTTGGGCCTTCCATTTTTGTTTTAACCTTTAACATAACAAAAGGTTTAATCAAACTGCATGGCAGCAGTATGACTTCTAAAACATGATTCAAAAGACATTCCCTAGGATTAATTAACAATTGTATAGAGTTTGCGCTAAGCCTGTGCGATTTAAGATTATTAGTACAATGAGCTGCACGGCTAATAGAACATGCATGCTACTCATCACTCCCACACATTTGCAAGCACCTTTTCATGGCCAGCAATAAAGTTCACAGCCATAGAAAGGTGCTTGCATAACCAAGCACAGAATGTAAACAAAATGTCTTGCTAATAGGTAAAACTAAGATATAAGCAACAGCTGTAGCCCTGAAATATTAAGGGCAAGTACAGTGAAATAATTCTGAAGGAAGGGAAATGAAATGGGGGAATTGTACACAAATAATAATGGTTTGTACTGCATAATTAATTAATAGGGAAGGGATATGGGTTGTGTACTCATATACTGCAGACAAATGTACTGAGGTGCCAAAGAAACATTTCTAACATAAATCCTGTACTATTGATGTAATGATAATTAACGTTCATGACAATACCAGAGTTATGCACATACATAAAAACAGACATGCTAACAAAGGATGTGACAGGGATATAAAGCTGCAGTGTGAAACAAAGGGGAGTTAAAATGGGAGATACATGTTAATAAAATGCTGAGTTGAGATAGTTTGCACAGACAGAAGATGCATTATGGGATGAATGCCCAGACTGCAGTTATTGTATATTAGATGTATATACATGGGATTTATGTATACAAGCCGACACCACGCCTGTATTCTCCACCTCATCATGTATACATAAGAACAAATGGACCTTACAGTTGTAATGTTATTTACATCAGAAATGGATATCTTTTTGCAAATCAAATGTCAGTGGCACACATAGGAAAGGAGTTTATCACCTATAAATATGTAATAGACATGCAAGTGTTGTATTGTCATGTAAATGCTAAATGGTAATGTAATAACACTCAACATACGTAAGTGACAAATGACAACACAGATCAGATGACATTTCATGATTTCAAGTTTTCCATTGCTAATTTGCAGACATCTCAGATGTTATACTGGGCATGCTCAAATGGAACTACAGGGAACAGTAACATATCAGCAATACAACAGCACCAAGACACAAGAAAGTGCTGTAGTAGAAGACCAATCACAGTTTCTGATGGTCTGTCAACATGCTATATAGTAAGAAACATTTATGGAACTCCTCACCTGCCATTAAACTGTGCAGTGTGCCAAAAATAATTGCAGTAATAAAGAAATGTCCAGGTGAACACATGCAATATAGAGCATAGTTATTTTGGAAACAGGTAATGCCTGTGAGCAATGATTGATGTAATAAACATTTGCATCATGTCATTTTCAAACACACGCCAGCACAGATATTAGAGAAGCATACCAGTCATGGATACTACAGAAATCACATAGTGGTTATGTCAGGAATGGCATCTTTGAAGGGCTTACAGCACTTGTCTGTCATAAGATGTATGCATGCCCTACCCTGTAGGACAGCAGCATGAAAAGGGTGGCCCTTTGACTGTGCCATAACTACTGCTTGTGTGTAAGTCACTTCTGTCTAACAGATCGATGTTGTCATATTCATACCCCTGCCTCTTATACTAGGCTCTCTCTCCAGACCCCTGTACTGACTGCATGTGCCACATAAGATAGCAATGGAGGCTGTCACAAATAACTGAAATCAATGTGTGTTGTAAGAATAGAGTTATGAATATAATTTGAACAAACGGATTTACTCAGAATTCTGGAAAGAACAGTGAGCAATACAATATCAATGCATCTTTGACAAGGAAGCTGTTCTATCATGTAGTACTCATACTATCCCAGAACTGAACCACAGTCAATCTGTGTATGTATGTTATGCAAGCCAGTACTCAATGTATATACCACAGAAGCACTCACAGCAGCATACGTTTATGTAACGTCAGTACATTCATATAATGTTGCCCTTTCAGGAATTAAACAGCAAGCTATGTGACTCTACCTACTAATGACATGTGGATGAACCACACAAGCCACATATTACATCATATGTATATGTCAGAAACAATCTCTTTGAGATAAAACGCATAGGGGAGGCCTCTCCCACTGTAAATGTTCACATTATAACTGTGATGGATGCCATTAATGCTTTACAGTATAAGGCCAAACAATGTTACAAGTCACTGAATGTGGATATCGAACACCTGAGCATTTGTCAACAGAAAATACATGATATTGTAGAGCATGAATGTGCTCCAGTAGAAGTGTCACTATACATCTATATGTCAGGGCATTACATCATGTTATTGCTGCAAGGGATATGTGTGCCTCTAATTGCTGTACTAAGGCAACAGCAGACTGAATGGTGCCTCATTTTCTTGTGCCAGAGGATAATGCTTCCTAAATATGTTATATAAAGAAAATGTAACTGCATGTTCTCATTACTCTGAATAAAAGCATTGCTATCTGAGAAATTATCATCGCTTTTTGTAAGAGGAATCAGCATCTATACATGTACACAGCAGATAAGTTTGACAACAGTGTTAGAGACATGTATAGTCATAGTAAGACTGGTATAACACACTCTGAGTAGTAATGCTTGGATTTGAACTAACTACTTAAGATCACAAGCTACAAGTTAGTGCCAGATTTGTGTCATGACATGTTGAGGTACGACTGGGACAATGTTCAGTTAAATGGATGACATCAACACTGTTTAATACCTGAATGTTTATGCTAAAGGGGGTTGAAGTGCACAATAACACTGCACAGCTAAACATCATACATAATATTTGAAGGCTAGTGCATTCAGTATGAAGGTGAAAGACACAAGCTAGCTTCAAACATCCTATATATATGTAGTTACATGATGTACAAAGCACAGTATCAAAGTCATGGAACACAGGAGAATTCACACTCCGTTTGTGAGATACAGCAGCTATGGTAGCATTATTTAATCACTGCATGGCCAAAAGGTTATTTTCCCTGGGAATGCTGGGATTTGCTAGTGCAGCACTGTGCCACTGTAAATCCATCTCATAAACTGAAGTGTACATATTGGTGGTTGCGGTGTGGCCTGTGGTATATGACAGTAATCACAGTCACAGTATTTCAGCAGGGATAGACTTGAACCACCTACTTACATAGTTACTCCATCTATAAAGCACATTATTAGCAGTCACCACCACAGAAGAATACTGAGCACAAGTGAGGCATACAGCATCTATAAAGGGATGAAATCAGCAGTGTATTCCCAAGGAGATGTGTGTGGAAAAATTACTTTTGCAGACATACGGGGTTGTAAAAGTTGCCACTGCAAATGCATGTAAACAAATCCTGAATTAATTTATAGACACACACACACTTGTAGAAGTTCAGCACTGCTGTATTCCAACCTCATACCTACCTATTTATATTAGAGAATAGTGTAAAGCATACATAAATTGCCTGATATTTAAACTGTGACAGTTCACTTTAGAAAGAATGACCTCATCAGTGTGTTGCACCAGGGTTGTAGCCAAAAAATATAATTCAGTAACTGTGTGCTCTTACTGCTGCCCTCAACCCACCTGCCATTTAAAAGATTGAAATTTCCTTCTCCAGCACTTAAATATTTGCATCACTTTCCCCTCTAAAACCATTAAACAGATAGTTTTTCAATTTATACAACTCTTACTAGAGACGTTAATTTAAACAGCTGTGGACATAGTATGGCCTAAAAAATACATGCTTTTTTTTAAGTAATGCATAGAAAATTGTAATCAGAAGAGTACAAAGTGTATGCCTAACCACACCCTTGTGTTGCAAAGAAGTTGTGGTTATGAAAAGCATGATAAGGGGATGGTGGAGTCATTTAGCAGTTTGAAATGTTACTACAGAGTAGAAGTTGATTGAGCAGAACTGTGTTGGAGGATATGCTCACCTAACTCGAACGCCCCACCACATACACAGAGGTTCCTCATATTGGGGCTTGAACCACCTACCTATAGTTATACAATGTACAGAGCAGAATATTAGTTGCAAGTGTCACAGGAGATGTCTAATTCTTAAGGGGCGAGACTATGCTTTTTTCAAGATGACCTCATCAGTGTGTTTCAGAGAGGCTGTTTCTGTAAAACGTGGGATAAGAGACCTGTGTGAAGAGTTAAATGTATTCTCCTCACTGGAAGAGGATACAGTGACAAGCATTACACACACACATACACAGACAGACAGACACATACATGCAGGTTTCTCATGTTAAGAATTAAACCTCCTTCTTGTCTGCTGTAGTTACACAACCTAGAAAGCACACCATTAGCTGCAAACTCCACAGGATGATTTGACTCTTAAACAGAGAGAGTGCACTTTTGTCATGATGACCTCAGTGTATAAGAAAGATATGTGCAAAATGAATGCATTCTCCTCAGGGGAAGTGGGCACAACACCAAGTGTTACACACAAGTTTCCCATCTAATTACACCATCTAGATAGCGCACTGTTATTAGCAAGTGCCACATGAGCAGTCTGACTCTTAAGGAGGTAGCGTGCACCTTTGTCAGGGTGACCACATCAGGGTGCTTCAGAGAGGATGTTTCTGTGAAAGTGGGATAAAGGAGCTGTGTGCTAAAGTAAATGCATTATCCTCAGGATACAACACCTCATATTATACACACACACACACACACACACACACACACACACACACACACACACACACACACACACACACACACACACACACAAACACGCACACACACACACTTCTCATGTTGAGCCTCACACCTCCTACCTATCTAGTTACATAATCCTGAGAGCACAGTATTATTTTCAAGGACCACAGGAGATGACCAGCTTTAAATGGTTTACCTTTACATGTTCGAAGGTTCGAACTGTAAACCGCGAAATTCCAAAATCGCAAAAACCGAAGCGCCAAATTACGAAATGTCACCCCCTTTTTGACCCATGGTAGCACTTGTTTCAGTGGTGGTGCATTTAGAAATGTCAAAATTCAATTATTTTATGACATTTCGGGAATTCAGAGTAACAGAATTTGCATATCTGATTCGCGGATGTGCATGTACGACCATTTGACTTTCAAACATGTAAAGGCAAACCCCTTTAAATATGTGAAATAGAAAAATTGTACTTCATGGCAATCTACTATTTGGAGCAGATGGTACTATGTTTCACAGGTTGTGTAACAAATACATATGTGTGCACGGAACAATGTTACATCACTATGATTGCCCCATGTAATTACTTTTCTACTAACATAGACACTGTCCTTCATGTTGATTGCATTACAGTCAGAAACATTGACATGACAGAAATTTGTTGTTATAAACCAGTGGATTTTCAATAAAACTTTCCTGCCACTCCAAAAAAATGAAGCCAATCTGGTGGTCCCCTGCCATAAATAAACTCTACAACAGAAAAAAGAAACTGTTGCAAAAAAGAGTAAAATCCCATGATTGGAGGAACTCCGTGGTCAGCCTCAGTAAGAAGCTGAGATCCCTCATAAAATCCTCCAATGCTAGTTATGAAAACAAAATCGCCACTGATTCTAAAGACAACCACAAAGCATTCTATAGCTATGTCAAGAATCTCAATGGCAACACTCAGATCTGCTCTGAGTTACAGCGCAATGACACTAAATATACAGAACCAACTGATATTGACAACATCCTGGCAGATAGGTTTAGTGCTAACTTTACCCCTCTCTCACGCCCTAAAGGGCCCATCTCTATACTGGAAGAATGCAAAGTTCCTGTAATCACGGCTGCACAGGTAAAAAACACACTCTCCAAAGCCAAGAACACAGCATCCATGGGACCTGACATCATCCCAGGCTGCGTTCTACACGAACTACAGAACGAACTGGCACCCCACCTAAGTACCATGTTAAATCATAGCCTCACCTCAGGCTTTGTGCCCACTGACTGGCGCACAGCAATGGTTGTCCCACTCCACTAAAAGGGAGCCACCACGGACCCCGGGAACTACTGCCCCATTAGACTGATGAGCCTGGTCTGCAAGGCTATGGAACATATCATCATGGAATTTATAAACAATGACATTGGTAATCTTCAGACTCTGGACCTTACCCAGTTTGGGTTTGTAAAAGGCAGATCATGTCTCCTAAATCTGATAGACTTCTTTGAAGCAGTCACCAAAGCCATAGATGAGGGTAAAATGGTTCACACAGCCTATCTAGATCTTGCCAAGACTTTCGACACCATCCCCCCACTCCAGAATTATAGATAAACTCACTAAACTAGGTATAAATCCCTATGTCACAAGATGGGTTGCCAACTCGCTCACTGACAGAACCCACACTGTGAAAGTAGCAGACTCTAAATCCAACTTCAGACCAGTAACAAATGGAGTACCACTGGGTTCAGTCCTGTTTGGTATCTACTTCTCTGAAGTACAGCCTAACACAGAAGGTCTGTGGCTAACAAAGTTCACAGATGACAGCAAACTAGGAGCCATAATCAAAACTCCTAACGATGTGGACATCCTACAAAAGGGTCTCACTGAGACAGGTGCCTGGTGTCAAAGCCATGGCCTCAAGCTCAATGCCAAAAAGTGCATTGTCATCCCTTTTGGTAAAAACTCTGTACCCATGAACTAGCACATAGGCGGTAGTCTACTTAACACTGAAAGTGTGATAAGAGACCTTGGGACACAGGTGGACAGTAGTCTCTCCTTTGATAATCACATCACCACAGTAGTCAGGAAATCCTTCTACTTGGCACACCTCATCAAAAAAGGTTTCTAATCCTGGAAAAAAGAGGTCATTGTTCCCCTCTACTCATCACTCATTAGACCCATTATAGAGTACAATGCCCCTTTGGGTATGTACCTTACAAGACAGGTACAACAACTAGAAAGGCCACATAAATACCTCACAAAAAGGATTGCCAGCCTCAGACAGATGCCCTATGCAGACTGTCTCAAAAAACTCCAGCTTTAGTCTGTCGCATATCACCTACTCAGAGGCGATCTCTGCCTAACATACAAATCTATGTCAAACCCAGAGCTGTTGGACATGCTCCACTTAAAGAAATCCCAGTCCCTCCGAACTACACTCTCTAGAGACCTAAACCTTGTGAACACAATAAACAGAACATGCTGGAGGGATAGATTCCTGTGCCAGAGACTTCCCATACTCTGGAACAAACTACCTATCTATATCAAAGTTTCTCATTTGCACTCTTCAAGAAAAATCTTGATGATTGGATGGGAGATAGGAAATGCACCCCGAGGATCACTTCTGTGGCTCTGCATGACAGGGGCACAGGAAAATAATTTTCTTGGGTGGCAAAAGCCAGGGTACTGTTTTGGCTAGGCTTATATAGGCCCTAGGGCCAATAGCCTAGTACCTACCTATGAACCTATGAACTTCATGCTGAGATGATTGCACACTTATATTTCTCATACTTGCACAATATGCATTGACAAAGAAAAACACACAAGTCATACATAGGACAATGCTCTGCAGAATAACAGTGATGGATTATGTGAGAATAGGTTAACCAAACTTGTAACACAGTTGCAAGTGTAAATACTGTAAAGCAGACATACATTAAATGACTGAGTCAGCATCATTCTGAAATCGAGATCACCTGAGACAAAATTAATGCAGACATGCCCACATTGCTCAACCTAAAACAATAATTGATTTTGTTTTTTTATTCTACTCTGAGTGCAGTGCTCCTAATCTGTATTGCACTGCTATGGCAAAGTATTAGCACGTGTATAATCATATCTTAAAATGTTGAAGTTAGTATGGGAATTAGCAGTACTCTATGTTAATCTGTGCTGACTTTTGCACAAAGATCAGCAGATCAGTACAAGGCAGGCTTCACAAAAGGGAGCAGGCACATTAACAGAGCAGCAGGATAATGATGTGTTCAGGAAAGGTGTACTAACGTTTACAGAGTCAGACAAAACATTCTAAAACATTTTTTCATCCATCTGGATTCAAACCTTTAGAGCATTTCAACAAAAATTTTATACCTGAGTATTATCTAAGCATACCTCACAGGAAGTTATAATTCTGACAGCTAACATTTGAGAGCAAATTTCAGCAAACATGAAGGTATGTATTTATCATCATTACCCTATCGATCACTGTAATCTGTACATTCTACTCTTCAGTTTGTAGAAAAATACATTTAACTGAATAAACATAGTGAAGCAGAGTGGTACAAAGGGCAGGAGAGTAATGCAGCCAAATGAAGTACAGTCACAAGCTATTGCCATAAGCTGTGCACTTTCATTTACCCTTAGTTACATTTGTTGCCCACTGCCAGACATTGGAGAAATACAGAGGTACAAAAATAATGATACAGAAATGAGAAGATACATCGACAGAGTGACATGAAGGCAAGGACAAAGTAGCGTATGACAAAAGAACGATAATGGTGGCTCATAACAATATGTAACTAACAGGTACAAATAAAACAGTGGACAAAAACAGTCAGTAACACTGACAATGGCAGAACCGTTGAAAGAAGTCAAAAACATATCTACACATGATGATTATCTCTTCATACCACAATGGAATTACTACTTAACATTTAAATAACACATTTAAAGCACATTGACAACTTCAAGAAGCAGAAGGAGTGAACAGAGAGACAGAGACATATGCAGAGAGGAATAGCAACGATATGTTGTGCAGAACATGTAGGAATATCTGTATGGTGTTTTACTCTTACTTAGTAAATAATCATTAATCTGTCATTCCCTGTACAATACAGTGCTTGCCATAGGGAGAAATAAGGGGTAGGAGTATGCAGCAAACTTGAAGACATAAGCAGGATAAGGTTGGCTTAATTAGTCTCCCTGTTGGGACTGCAGTGCTTTTGCAAATGATATCTTGCTGTACTATTCAGATAATATCTTAATGAAATGTTGTATAAGGAGAGAAATACAGATGTTTGTAGTTAAATACATGATATGAATATGAAATGTAATGAATTAATAAACTGACCTATAGATGTAATCAAGACAATGACACTTTGCAAACATCAGTCTGCAAACAATGCGACATTGGAATTTTTACTTTATTACATCCAGCAGCCTAATAGCTATTGCATTAACTGTTCCACAGTACTGCCTTTCGTCTGCCTTTACTCTGTATTCCCACACTGAAGTCGATTAAAGCAGACTTGCACTAAAGTAACCGGGCCACTGTAGGTGAAACTGTAATCATCAGCTTTTGCAATAAGAAGATGAAGTGCATTCACTGTCACTCAGCATTTTTGGGCTATGCCAATCTTTGTGCAAATGCAGAGGACCTAAACTGAAGGCTTTTCAATGAACCATTCCTGGCTATGTGTGTGTTGTGTGTGAATCTATTTTTTTACCAGATTAAACATGTGAAAATGGGTGGATAGGACAGTGGTGAAAATGGGGTTGGCAAACAGAGGGTAGGACACAAGGGAAAGGTACAAGAATTTGTGGGAGGGTCATGGGAGAGCACCATAGCTATCTGCTTACTTCTTCACCACATAAGTGTACAAATGTACACATAATTTCATGGCTTTGGAGAACAAAATAATGTTGTTTTGCCACTTGGACCAAATCAAGTGTGTCAAGATGACAAACCTGAAGTGGAGAGCTATGCATGGGGGGGATTTCTTTTTTTTTTTGTGGAACAGGTGCCCATTTTTTATTTATTTTTTGGAGAGTGAAAGAGGAATGTTGGGAAATGTGCTTAGGAGTGAGAGAGTCAGGTAGGTAGAGAAGGTTAGGAAGCATACGCAGACATACGGAACATACAATACAGACAGAGTTGGTGATGCCAACAAAAGGTTAGGAGACACAATGATTGGTGATAGGTGGGTGACATTGGAGGTGCACCCATGTCCAGCTTGATAACACTGACAATCGAGCCCTAACCATCAGAACTGTTATCACTGTCTCCTGTATCAGAGTCCTGGATCAGTGCTGGACATGGCATCCTCTATGCAATCTAATACAGGACCTTGTCATCCCTGCTGATATGTGCACTGAGGCCGCTCTCCATGATATCCTCCACCAGCCCTGTCAGCTCCTGATGGGTAACAAAATCACCACCTCTAATGGTACTGCTCCCAGAGGGTACCACTGCACCAGCAGCCAAGGCAGAGCTACCTGATGCAGGTGGAGCAGGTAGGACAAGGGTTGTGGAAGCAACACTGACAGGTTGTCAGCCTGAAGTTCTGGGTGTCTGTCGTGTGATTTGTGGAGGTATGGCAGCCAAAACTGCAGTGGCCAGTCTACCTCTCTTTGCTGTTGGTCATTTTGTTTTCAGCAGCAAGGTAAGCAAACAGAAGAATGTTAATAATGTATAAAAAATCAGAAGAGAGAGAGAGAATGATAGGCTGAGGAGACAAAAAAAAAAGAAATTGTGACATGCCATAGATCTAATTAATTTATTTATTCAATATAATTTTGGGGGCAATACATAAACAATTATGATAATTTAGTGTTGTACACATTTGTCACATGATGATGTTAAGGTATGAATGTATCAGAAAATAGAGAAATTTCACTGCTAGCATATAAGAAAGAGAAGCCTTTATCTCCCTATGATGATAGGATGTATACATTCAAATGTAATAATTGTAATTACCATATTTGAATTGTTGCTGCCATAGTCTTGCTGTTAATCTTTTATAAATAATGTCCTGGAATAAAAATGAATTGCTGCTTCTGGGTACTGAACCTATACACAGTTAAGCTGGTGTTCTCATTGCCTAAAGCAAGCAGCAAGCATTATTGGGGAACACATGCATGCTTGACATCAAGATTAAGGTATGCTTGCAAGATGCTAGTGATTAATGGACTGAAAATACATTTTTGGCTTGAATTTGGATCCGAGTCATTATTACCCTGTGCCTTTCTGAGGCAAGTTAATCTCTCTTGGTGTGCCACATGGTTTGCAGCTACTTCATCTGCATATTACAAAAAGAAAAGAAATATATATTAAAGCATAATGAGTAAATGCAATGGTTGGCTAGATCATTAATGTCCTATCATAGCCAGCTTATGGATCAGAATACTTACACACAACTAAGGGGGGGGGGTTCACAGTCCTAAATTCAGCCTCCCATTGGCTTCAGAGGTTCCTCTTGCACTTCATAAGGTCACTATAATGATGATGGCATTGTTCCCCAGTGTGTGGAATGCCAGTTGCACTGGAGACAGCCATGGCTAAGCTATGTCAAGCCTCAGCCCTAGACTGAGACTCAATATAATCCCACCTGCAGCAGCCTACCACCTGTAGCACATCACAAGGTGTACTAAAAGTATCCTGGACTCCTCGACACCCCACCTTTGTGTTCTAAATGTATTACCATTCTTTCCCTCACCAGCCATTGCTGCAAAGGTCAAGCTAACAAAATATATCTGAATTGGAGCCCAGTTCAGATCTCATGTTTAACTGGTTGTACACAAAGAAGCATAACCTTGCCAACTGCATTTGTGCAATTGAAAGCAGATGGATTCCTTGCAGACACATTGGCACCACTTATATCACATAGCAGTAAAGGTGTGAAACATAGTATTGAGCTTTGCCATTTGTGATGCTCATCCTCCTGACACAGGTTCCAGTATTCAAAAATGGAATATTTAATGGCATGGCTTTTAATACTTGCAGTAGGGAAGGAAAACGAGGATGAATTTTGACATATTATAATGTCGGGGTATACACAATTTTAAAATATTGTTGTACCAACTGGGAATTCAACCCATGGAATAAAGTATTCAAAAATTGAAAGTTAGTTTATTAATTGACATTGCCACAGGGGAACTACATTTTAAACATACAAATTAGAGATATACTAATTTCTGAATGAATGGAGGTACACTTCAGAGATGCCTGAATTTGTGTGATATTCATTAGTCCTGGGAATGGATTCCTATGTAAAGGTCAGTATTTCTGAGCTGAGTAATAAAGACTGGAGTATATGATTTACATACTTCACAAGACATAACTACCCTAAACACATATTTAGGATACGTGATGAGTCATGATGATTATAACAAAGTACTATGCCCACCATGCATATGCAAGTGAATTTTAAATTAAATATAATCATTGTCATGTTTAACAAATTGGAGACACATTTTCTTGAGGTTATATGTGAAGCATTAATGATACATGCTAAACAGAACAGTTATGCAGCATTAATGATGCATTGCTTGCAAGAAACATGTTTGATACTTCAATTTTTCTTTTGTCTAACAGTTCTTATAATGTGAGAAATGAAATTCTTACACCTTTTGTAAATGTATATTTTAGCTGGATTTGAAATTAGCTGTGGTCTTTATCGACTCTGCACGTACACCTTGTGCCACAGAGATAGGTAGGTGACAAGTGGATTTTTTTCTACTCAGTACTTTCTGAGTACTGAGGAAAACACACTGCTGCCAGGCATGTAAGGCTCCCTGACTAAATTTTTCACTTTCTTCTTTAGGAAGGGAGCCATGTTTGTGTGCTGACAAAAAAAAACAAAAAAAACAAATGCAAATTAAAATGAAAAATGCATATGGTGAATAAATGCAATGTAATCTCTAAACAGGATTTAAACAATGCATCATATGTTTAACTTCACTCAAGTGAATTCATTTACAGATTGTTCCACAGATATGGACATCTGCCAGGTACATTCTCTGCAGTCATTATTATCCGTGATGCTGAGTATTGGGCACTGACTCCAGGCATATCTGCACTCCATAAGGCAGACTCAGCTACATTTTTCACTATTTTCCTTAGGCAGTCAACCATGTTTGCGCACTGCTGAGTTAGAAAAGGCATTAGAAAAAAATATAGAGAAAAAGGCTGACAACAAATTAAATGCAATCAATGGGTATATGTAGCAATGACCAGAGCAAGAAGTGCACTGAAGTGACACATTCATTCCTCTCATACCTCATTGCAACTTCAGAAATACATAAAAGCTTACATGTTGTTAGCAATAATAACAAGTGCTGCTTTTTAAACATCACCACAATAGTACCACACCATAATGGTATCACAAAATGTGATTAAATATGTATTCAGACAATTCTCTGTAAAATTATTGGTTAAGTGGATTTGAACCATGCATCGGTTGTCCTTTTTCTCTGTGTTTGCTGCACTTATACCTTGCACCACAGAGAATGTTACCTGACAGGTGTATTTTTTCACTGAGTACTATCCAGAGTGCTGATGGCCATGTAATGCCACCAGGCTGGTGTGCATTGCATAAGGCAGTCTAAACTAAATTTTTCACTTTTTTCCTTAAGCCACAAAAGTACTTTTTGTGCTGCCAAATCATGCACAAATGCAGAAGGCACCATTTATCAGAAACTTTCACAAAACTTTTTTTGGGATAACAATTTGAGGGAACATGAAATAAATCAGTATATATCTAGCATTGATCAGAGCTACCACTGCATTACACTGATAAATTCAGCCTTCTCACATCTCCTTGCCATATCAGTGCTATCATGTATGCCTCCCAATATCAGGACTTTAGCTAAAGCTGTGGGAATAGAGAAGGACACAAGGAACATCAGAGATGCTTTCATTTTTTGACACAGCACACACGATTAATATTGACATAATTTTAAATTACTTATCTGTCTGTCACTTTTAGTTAATAATAACCTTACCTGAGTTTTCTATATTATCATATTCATACATCAAAATGAGTCTCAAGATTTATTATGACCTCCCTCAGTAAAATGATCTGGGAACTGGTTTTGAACATTGCACCACTTGTACTGTTTATTTAAGCTCAATACATTTACACATTATACCACAGATATATATGTGTGACAGCTTGAATGTCTGTGCTCAGTACTGTCCAGACTGCTGAGGAAAGTGCAATGCCAGTCTTTATTGTGCTATTGATGGTAGTCCAAATAAAATTTGTGAGGTTTTTACCCTGGGCAGTGAACTGCCATTCACTGCTACTGACTGCTGCCAATCACTGGAGTACAATGCCAAATGGCATAAAAATGATTAAGAGAATTTTTTTTTAGAAAAAGTACTTTAACTGTGCATTTCTGATGTTATATCTACTTTGCTATCTTGCAAAAAGAACATGTATGGATTTGAACCTTCAAACCAGGGCATTAAGAACAAGCAAAGAGTATATAACTTGGCAAGCAGAAGAAAGTGTTTAGCTGTACCAAAATGTGACATTGTATCAAGTCACATTGAAAGTGGAAGAAACAAGTTATGAAAGTTATCATTCTCAATTTCCAGTAAATGTCTGGATGACTGGGAGTTTGCTAACAGTTAGGATACCCATGTACTCACACAATATTAAACAAAGACTGCAAACACTGCAGGTGCATTCTTATCTTTCTTTATGATGCCTCATTCCCTGATCTATACTTTCTTTAGAGCTACTCTGTCTCACTTGTATTGCATATGTTATATGTATCAATGATTAATATACTCCCTTGAATATGAGCAACATTTCTTATTAAGGGGCAGTAACTGTACTCATTAAAGCCAACATTTGAATGCTAGGAATGTTGTTCCATCAATGTACTTTCAGACTTTTTGGAAAGTCTGTTCTCTCTGACACACCCTCAGCAAGTGTACATTAAAGGAGGGAGGCTGTGAAACCATGATTGTTCCTGCATCAAACTAATCATAGACACCTGTGAGCCATTAGCAGGTAACACTTTTCAGTGCTCATTCTTCCAGTGCTAGGGCATGTGCAGGTAATCCTGTAGCTCCTTGCATCATGTTTACCTTTCCTATACTTTATACAGATTGTTGTATTCCAGAATGCTAATGATTTAAAACCTCACTTGCATGCTCCCAGTGCTCATTGGGCTAAGTCTGCACTATGTAAAGGTAATTGTGTAGCTAAAGCCCTTGTATCATAGTTTCATATGTTTCATAGGTATGTACTAGGCTAATGGCCCTGGAACCTTTACAAGCCTAGCCCCAAAATATTGCCCAGGCACCATGCCACCCAATGTTAGTTCACAGTGCCCCTATCCAATAGGGCAACTGGAATAATCCCTGGAATGAACTTTCTGTTACCCATCTACTTGTCAAGATTTCTCTTGAAGAGGGTCAGCAAGATGCTCTGCTCGACATGAATGGGAAGCTTATTCCAGAGTATGGGCAGTCTTTGGGAGATGAACCTATCCCTCCAGCATGTTCTGTTAACTGTGGTAATGAGGTTATGATCTCTGGAGCGTGTGGTGTGGGGGGATTGGGATTTCTTTAGGTGTAGCATTTCAAGTAGGGCTGGGTCGGACATGGCTTTGTAAGTCAAGCAGAGATCACCTCTAAGTAGATGGTAAGAGACTGAAAACAGCTGAAGTTTCTTGAGTAGATCCATGTAGGACATGTGTTTAAGGCCTAGGATCCTTTTTGTGAGGTACTTTTCTGGCCTTTCCAGCTGTTGTAGGTGTCTGATCAGTTACATGCCAAATGGGGAGCTATATTTGATGATTGGTCTAATCAGGAATGAGTAGAGAGGGATGATGACCCCTTTCTTCCTGGATGTGAAACCTTTGGTTATAAGATGTGCCATGTCAAAGGACTTTCTGACCACAGTAGCAATGTGGTGGTTGAAGGTGAGGTGGCTGTCGACCTGGGTGCCCAGATCTCTTATGGCCCCATCAGTGTTCAGTGGGCTCCCATCAATGTTGTAATTCTTGGGAACTGAGTTTCTTCCAAAGGGGATGATAATGCATTTTTTGGCGTTAAGCATCAGGCCATGGTTCTGACACCAGTCATTGGTCTCAGAGAGGCCCTTTTGTAGGATGTCTGCATCACCTGGGGAGTTGATAATGACTTCTAGCTTGCAGTCATCAGTAAACGTGGTCAGCCAAAGTCCTTCTGTGTTAGCCTGGACTTCTGAGAAGTAGATACCAAACAGGAGAGGGCCCAGAACTGAGCTGTGTGTGACTCCACTCATGACTGCTTGACAGTCTGACCTGGAATCCACAACTTTCACTCTGTGGGTCCTGTCTGTGAGCCAATTTGCAACCCACCTAGTAATGTAAGGATTGGTGCCTAGTTTGGTGAGTTTATAAATGATACCTGAGTGGGGAATGGTATCAAAGGCCTTGGCCAGGTCAAAGTAAGCTGTATGCACTGCCTTACCCTCATCCACAGCCTTGGTGAATGCCTCGAAGAAGTCAACCAGTTTCAGCAGGCAGGATCTCCCCTTGACAAAGCCAAACTGTGTGGGGTCAAGAGTTTGGGGATTGCCTATATCTTTGTTAAGCAGGTCCATGATGATGTGCTCCATAGCTTTGCATACCAGACTCATCAGGCTAATGGGGCAATAGTTTCCAGGGTCTGTAGTTGCTCCCCTTTTATGGACCGGGATGACTGTAGCAGTACGCCATTCATTAGGGGCATAGCCTCTGGTAAGGCTGTGATTGAACAGGGCACACAGATGAGGTGCCAGTTCATTTTGTAGCTCATGTAGGATGTAGCCAGGGATACTATCAGGTCAAATGGATGCTGTATTCTTGGCTTTGAACAATGCAGCTTTTACCTGTGCTACAGAAATGGTGGGTATCAGGCTTACTTCTGGTATTGTGCTATGGCCTTGCGGGGAGAGAGGGGTAAAGATGGCACTGAATCTGTCGACCAGTATGTTGGGTATATCTGTTGGCTCAGTATAGGAGGTGCCATTGTGCAATAACTCAGAGAAAATTTGGGTATTGCCTTTGAGGTTTTTGATATAGCTATAGAAGGCTTTGTGGTTGTTTTTGGTGTCAGTCACAATTCTGCCTTCATAGCTGGCATTAGAGGATTTGATAGGGGATCTCAGCTTTTTGTTGAGAGTGATAAGGGAGGTTTTCTAGTCTTGTGACTTCATTTTTTTTTGCAACAGTTTCTTCCTTCTGTTGTAGAGTTTATTGATGGCTGGGGACCACCAGATTGTCCTCCTTTTTTGGAGGAGAGCGTCTTAGTTCTATTTGGTATGGCCAGGTCCATGCATTTGTGTTCATTCTCATACAGTGCATTGGTGTATGATTCGGCAGTCATGCAGCTATTTTCCATTGGCACGGATGCTGAGAAGTTAGCCACCTCTGTTTTTGGAGCCCAAAGTCAGCTTTAGAGAAGTTTTTCAGGGTGGTCACCTTAGTGGGGGGTGTAGTGAGATGGAGATTTCCATGCTGATCAGTTTGTGGTCAGATTTAACCAGGAAGGAATTGACTATAGGTGTGGAACAATGGTCTCCCATGTTGGTGATAACCAGGTTGAGGATGTTGCTTCCTCTAGTGGGGGTCAGAATGAGCTGGTCCAGGGCATTGGAACTGATAAATTCCAGAAAGCAATGGGCCTGTATGTTGGTACTTGAATAGTTTTCCCAGTTGATGGAAGGGTAGTTGAAGTCACCCAGTATGAGTATTGGTTTGGGCCTTGATAAATTCCAGGGTGTTTAGGAACTGGGAGTGAGAGTCTAGGGACATGTTTGGGGTTCTGTAGCAGGCTATCACTTGTATCACCGTCTTACCTAGTGTTAGTTGTACCTGAAGTATCTCGGATGCATTATGCTGGGCTACCAGTTTAGAGGTGTGCTTCCGGCCGTATTCTGGGGCTGAAAGGTATGGAATGAGTTGTAGCCTGGGAGTGCAGGGTTGCCTTCTGCCTCTTTAAACCAGGTCTCCATTACAGCACAGATGTCAACATTCTCTATTTTGAGGAGAGCTTCGAGCGAGTGCATCTTGACATTTAGACTTTTAGCACTGAGCAGCAGTAATGCAGATAACACAATATTAGTGTAACTGTATAATACATTGCACCATTAACAATAACAAATCACAACATAGCAGTACAAATGTAAGACACCTATTATCAGTGCCATTTCCACTGCTGTGGAGGGCAGTCAGATAGAAATTACAAACTTAGCACATTTTTATTTGTGCTAACACATGTAAAAATGCCAGACCTTGCAGCAAAGTTATAATACACTCATCCCCAATAACTGTACAAATAGCAATTAAATGCAACCTATAAAATATAAGTCAGGTAGCATTCTGTAGCATAATTTTGTAATGAAGACATAACAGTGCTAAAAGTAAAGGGAGAAATACAATAAAAGCCATTAAGACAAAAAACTATTTTTGAATGGGCATCGCAATTCACCCTCTTATGTTACAATAAAAGTATTATGTAAGCAACAGCAACATACCTTAATAATAAAGCAGTGTAAAAAGTAGATAATTCTCTAAATGCTGTATTTGTTTAGCAGTATTGAGCTTTCTGGATCCAGTCTCTTATTTAAACTGTATTTGCCTTAATATTGCATTTGTTTGTAGTTGTTACAGTGGAATTTTGGTCTTTGGAACACTGCCTAAAAAGGCACTATAAGGGTGGCAAGAGCCTTAGCCAGTACCTGGAATCCCAGGGGTGACAGATGCAGGCCATCTCTGGCAAAGCATTGAGATCTGTCGATCATGTCGACCCAGGCAGACAGATGCTGGATCCCCTTAGAATGACACCAGAAGCTTAGCCAATTGCTGAAGACAATCATTTTCTGCTCATACTGTAGTAACCTTCTGGGTGATGGTAGAATACTGCTCAGGGCTAGGGTCATACCTGCCTGGGCCACATAATCTGAGAGTTCCATCACATCTCTTTTCATGTAGTCCAGGGAGGTACGTCTCAGGTTATTCACACCCACATGGACAATGACTGAATCATATTTGTACTTGTTGTGGAATGAACTGAGTGCATGTGTTATGTGGTGGATCCTGGCACCTGATACAACTGACTGTCACCTTCTCCTTGTTCAACCTAGTGAGTGGGACATCAGTGTGCTTCCCAATTGAGTCTTCTATGATAAGTACATTGGGGAAAGTGTTTTGCCTTAAGGGCTTGGGTTGAGGGGCACATTGTGGTGGTGAGCTATGTGTTCTGGGGTTGCTGTTGTGTTGTGGTGGCTGAGTGCATTTCTGTCTCGGGGGTCTCTGTTGTTTGGGTAAATTTTTATTGAGAGCCTCAGTGAAGGTGGGTGTATGGTTTGTATTTCATGTATGGGTTGTGATGGTTGGTGTTTTGGAGGGCTGTGTGTTCTATGTAGTGAGTTGCAGGTGTTGACCTTCTCCTCTTGACCAGCTAGTCTGGTCTTGGTTGGAGCGTGCACTGCTTCCAGTCTGGTAATATAACTGCATTTCTCACAGGTATGAGTGTTTGGAGGTAAGAGGAGAGGGTTGTCTGTGTACATTACACAGTTGCCACACTGTCTCAGAATGCCCAAGTGCACCAGGTTAACAAGAGAAAGCACAAGAAATTGCCCTACAATCATAACAGGAGGGGTGATCATAACTAATAAGTACTGGTGCTGTTACTGCATAGGAACAGCTAGTGCTGATAGCACCTAAGTGTGCACAATAAATTCTACAAAGGCCTGTTAAAGTGCTAGCTGATTAAGCTAATTGAAGTGCAAGAAGTAAAAGAACAAGCATGTTCTAAGGGGAAAATTGAAGCACAGACTTTCTGGGACCGGTAATAGTTTGCCTCAGCTGAGCACGGTGTGCAAACATGGGCTTTTAAACCAGAAAGTTGAAAGAGATGGAAAACATGCCCAACGGGCCAATAAACTACAATTTCTGGACCAGAAACCACTCTTGTGGTAGATAGGCTACCTAGTGCTTACCACTCCCACTGATAAGCTAGATGGCTTCCCTCCAACACAGAAGGGTCTGGGGGGCTCAGAAACTTACAAAACAGTCCTGGATACAGCATATCTGTATCTGGACTAGACTAGTTACAGGAAAGGCAGGAAACAAGCTTAGAACTTTTTTTTTTTAGAAAAGCAGTTAGAACAGTAGCAAAAACACTTTAAATGCAGTACAAGCTAGCACACTTGAGTGTGTAGCAATATTAAGGCAAATACAGTTTAAATAAGAGATTGTTTGGACCCAGAGAACTCAATACTGCTAAACAAATACAACATTTGGAGAATTATCTACTTTTTACACTGCTTTATTATTAAGGTATGTTGCTGTTGCTTACATAATACTTTTATTGTAACATAAGAGGGTGAATTGCAATGTCCATTAAAAAACTGTTTTTTGTCTTAATGGCTTTTATTATATTTTTCCCTTTACTTTTAGCACTGTTATGTCTGCATTACAAAATTATGCTACAGAATGTTACCTGACCTATATTTTATAGGTTGGATTTAATTGCTATTTGTACAGTTATTGCGGATGAGTGTATTGTAACTTTGTTGCAAGGTCTGGCATTTTTACATGTGTTAGCACAAATAAAAATGTGCTAAGTTTGTAATTTCTATCTGACTGCCCTCCACAGCAGTGGAAATGGCACTGATAATAGGTGTCTTACATTTGTACTGCTACGTTGTGATTTGTTATTGTTAATGGTGCAATGTATTATACAGTTACACGGATATTGTGTTTTCTGCATTACAGAACTGTTATACATTGTTGTTGATATATCATTTAGAAGATTTTTTGGGGGGTAGTGGTTGTTCTAACTTGTGTGTAGTCTTAGGGTGCATTACTTTTTAAATTGTTGTGTGCATGATGGATTCATACATTTATACATTACTGAGTTCACCCACATCCTGTCTGTGTATTATATATTTAAGTATGTGCCTCTTTTCTGTTTCATCTCATACAGGGATATGGTACCCAAGAAAAAATCTGTATCTGAAAGCTACCAAACACTGATGCAGAAAATGAGGTCATTATGAAGACCTTACATTACCAGGGAGCTTTTTCTCACGGAGAGGTAGAGGTGACCAATCTGCCCAAGACAGGATATAGCAGCAGTAGTTGTTGGAGGGCATTGCAGAAGTTACTATCAGATATGACATGAGGCAAGTGATATGATAACCTCTATTGAGGGTTGGGAGGATGGCCTAATGGTTAAGGTGTTTGCCTTACAAACACAAATTGTAGGGTTTGAGTCTCACAAGGGATAACTGGCTAGGCTTAAAATGGCCCACAAGGGCAGTTAGCCTAGTACTAATCTATGAACCTATGAATCTATGAACCTGATGTAGGTTGGCTGGATTTGCCCAGGAACAGGTGGCTACAGGTGGGGGTCCTGCTACAGAACCATGACTAACTGAAAAGCGGAGTTCCTATTAACTGTCAGAGATCCAAATAGCTTGGCAGAGGGTTCACCCGGAATCCTTGATGTTGGTGTTGATGGAGATGACAGACCCAGAGTGTCTTAAGCAGAATTTCCATGTGTGCCAAATGCAAGTGGCATTGTTCATAGGTTCATAGGAGGCTATTATACTAGCAGCCCTAGAGCCCTTACAAGCCTAGCCATTTTAATCCCAAGTTGCCTCAACTGTCCATGATTAGAAGGACATAATTCATAGAGTGAGTTCATGATAAACACCAACTACCTTGTCCATGAGGGACATAGGTGCCACCCCTGGGGTGAATTTGCAGTCTCACATCTATTTTTCCAGGTTGCACTTGAATAGGGTCAGTGAGGGCCTCTGCTTCATGTGATTTAGAAGTTTATTACAGAGTAGAAGCAATTTCTGGGAGATATACCTGTCTCTCCACTGTGTTCTGCTAATATCACGGGCTAGGTTAAGATCCCTAGAGCAAGTAAATCTTGTGCCATTTGATTTGTGTATGTGCAGCATATCCATCAGGGCAGGGTCAGAGACTGCCCTGTAGGGTAGGCACAAGTTGCCTCTCAGCAACCTATATGACACAAGAGTACAGTGACATGGCTTTCAGTCTGTCCATGTAACATGGCTGGACTGTGATCTCTCCAGTTGCTGCATGTGTCTGGTGAAGTACATGCAGAAGGGAGCATTGTATTCTATTAATGGTCTGATGAGCATCGAGTACAGTGGAGTTATAACATCCTTAGACCTGGACGTGATGCTCTTACTTATGAGATGCTCAACATTGAAAGCTTTCCTTACCACTGTAGAAACTTGGTCATCAAAGTTCAGATTGCTATCTACCTGTGTTCCTAGAGCTTGCACCAATGGGTTTGAACTTATAGGGGTGCGGTCAATACTGTAATTAGTAGGGAATTGCACTTTGCCAAAGGGGATAACAATGCACTTTTTTTGCGTTTAGTTTTAGACCGTGGCTTTGACAGCAGTCATTCTGTGTTAGCCGCTCCTATAATATGTTAACATCATTGGGGAACTCAATGATTGCACCCAATTTGCAGTCATCAGCAAATGTAGCAAGCCAAAGGCCATCTACTTTAGCCCGGACTTCCAAGAAATAGATTCCAAACAGTAAAGCGCCCAGCACAGATCCTTGTGTTACACCACTGGTGACAGGTCTGCTGATAGAGGTGGAGTTGGCAACTTTGACATTATGTGTTCTGTCACATCTAGGGTAGGTTATCAGAGCCAACAAATGGAGATGCTGATTTGTGGTGGAGATTTAAAGCCAAGTAACCAGAGCACAGTGAGTGCAGTAAGTCATGTGTGTGTGTGTGTGTGTGTGTGTGTGTGTGTGTGTGTGTGTGTGTGTGTGTGTGTGTGTGTGTGTGTGTGTGTGTCTGTTGTTATGTCTTTATATGCATATATCTTAAATGTTTTATATATATATATATATATATATATATATATATATATATATATATATATATATATATATATATAGCCAGTGAATAGTATGAGTCAGATAACACAGTAAGAAAGCCATAGAGGAAGGTGTTTGGGGGTGGGGGGTGAATCAAACTGTTCACTACATTTTTGTATGAGAACATTCTTAATCTGCACATGTAAAGGCAATTGTTATCTTTTTCTTGTTTCATTTGCATTGTGATATTTATCAGCCTTCTTTCTTTTCCCTTCGTCAGACACAGGGTCATCTAGATTGCAGGCTGCTAACCTTACTGCATACTGTAAGCACACATTTGGTTATTGTTATTACTCTACAGACGATAGATTTAAGTCTAAATAACAGTAAAATTTGTGTTGTTTTAGTATCTACTAAAGTTTAACATACCTTTCATTTAAGAAAGATATGTGATCAGTTTTATTCTCTCTTTCTTCATTTGTTATGTTTATTGTTTGTTATCATAGGTGATCTTGACAGTGAAACTGTGGAACTCCTACCACCTGATGTTAGAGTATCAGTAGCTCCTTTTGATGAAGATGGCAGAACTGGTAGCTTCTCGCCATACCCATCATGAGGACAAGGTGGCACACAGGAGGGTTTGTAGAGGTGCTCAGGAGAGGCCTGCTGTCCTCTCTCCTCCCGATGCTGGCGTGTCATTAGGTGCTATCAGACATATGTGTAGGGCCATACTGGAGGCACATGCGTGTTTCACCAGGGCCTTGAAAGAGATATTGAAAGTAAATATTGTGGGAAGAAATAGCCAGGTAATTGTTATGGCCAGGCTTGTATAGGCCCTAGGGCCGATAGCCTAGTACCAATCTATGAACCTATGAACCTAAACATTGTGCATTATGACATGCGTGACTCCCTGAACAGTGTAGGTGACTTCTTGGACAGGATGTGACTGACACACTGGATCCAGTAGTGTCTGTAATAGAACATCTGTTGAGGGAGGGTGGGCATCCACAAGGCTGGAGAGCCTCCAAATCTTCTGGTGTTAGCAGATGTGGCCATGCAAGATCCCACTCCTGTAGTGACACTGCTTCTTCTGCTCTGTCCATGATTGCTGTATCCACACCCAGACATGGTAGGTCACCAAAGCAAGTACAAATATGACTCCGTCATTGTCCATGCTGGCGTGAATGACCTGTGACGTACCTCCTTGGACTAAATGAAAAGAGACATAGAGGAGCTCTCTGATTATGTAGCCCAGACCGGTATGACCCTGACCCTGAGCAGCATCTTGCCCTCACCAAGAATTATGCCACAATACAAAGACAAGATGATCAGCTTTAATAATTGGCTCAATTACTAGTGTCATTCTAGGGGGATCCAATGTCTGTCTGCTTGGGATGACATGCTGGACAAGCCACGCTGCTTCGCAAGGGACGGCTTGCACCTGTCACCACTGGGCTTCTGGATATTGGCTAAGGCTCTTGCCACCCCCATAGCGCCTTTTTTAGGCAAGGCTCAAAAGACAAACCCACCACCTTAGAAAACAATAAAGGAAATAAACTAAGGGTAATGCTGCTCAATGCCAGAAGTCTAAATCTCAAGATGCAGGCTCTCGAAGCACTCCTCAGTATGGAGAGCATTGATGTCTGTGCAGTAACTGAAACCTGGTTCAAGGCTCCTGAGAACACCCCAGCACTACCAGGTTATACCTCGTATCATGCATTTCGGCCCCAAAACCTGGGCTGAACCACAAAAGGAGGGGGAGTGTCCATATTTATTAAAGACACCCACACCTCCAGGTTAGTGGCAACGCACGAAGCATCGGAGACCATCCATGTGCAACTAACCGTAGGCAAAACTGCTATACAACTTGTAGCATGCTACAAACCACCCTCACAATCTCAGGAACTCCATTCAGCCTTCCTGAAGACACTGGAGGATATGAATGTCTCACCAAATACCATCATATTGGGAGACTTCAACTACCCAAACATAGACTGGGTGCATTACTCAAGCCCCAACTCCCTAGCCCAAAGGTTCCTGGAATTCATCAACTCAAATGCGATGGAACAACTAGTCACCTCCCCCACAAGGGGAAATAATATACTTGACCTGATCATCACAAACATGGGGACAAAATGCTCAACACCGGAAGTATACCCCTCACTAGTGAGATCAGACCATAAACTAATAACCCTAGATATTCATATCCCACCTCCACCCCCAGCACAGAAGACCACAGTGAGAAACTTCTCAAAAGCTGACTTTATACTCCTTAGGACTGAAATGGTATCCTTCAAGCCCCCTGGGCCAGTGGAAACCACATCCCACACTGCTGAATCCTTCACAAATGTTTTCTACGGGCATCTCCAAGAATGCATGGATCATGCAATCCCAAATAAAACCAAGACCCTTTCCACCAAAGGCAGGCATCCTATCTGGTGGACCCCAGCCATAAACAAACTTTATAACAAGAGAAGGAAGCTACTGCAAGACAGAGCAAAATCCCATAAAGGGAAGGCATCCCTGATCAGCACTAGCAAAAAACTACATTCGCTAATAAAATCATCAAAGGCCAACTTCGAGAGAAAAATCGCTAAGGACACTAAAGATAATCACAAGGCCTTCTTCAGTTATGTTAGAAACCTGGGTGGAAGCCCTCAGATATGCGCAGAGTTAGTTCATAATAGGTTCCTAGGTTCATAGGTTGGTACTAGGCTATCAGCCCTAGGGCCTATACAAGCCTAGCCATAACAATTCCCTGGCTATTTCTTCCCACATTATTTACTTTCCTGGACCCCTGTCTAGCAGGGTGACTGACGTGATCCCTGGGGTGAATTTCCTTTCTCCCATCCAATAATGGCAAAAAATACACTGAACCCACAGATATTGCCAACATACTGGCAGACAGGTTCAGTGCAAATTTCTCCCCTCCCTCTCCCCCAAAAGACGAAATAAATATCTCAGCTGAATGCAAACTCCCTGAAATCTCAGATGTCCAGGTGAGAGCTGCCCTCAGCAAAGCTAAAAATACAGCATCCATGGGACCTGACGGTGTCCCAGGTTGCGTGCTACGTGAACTCCTAGAGGAGCTAAACCCGCACATAAGAATGCTGTTTAATCTTAGCCTTACTACAGGATACGTCCCTGAACACTGGCGTACAGCTACAGTGGTCCCACTCCACAAAGGTGGCACCTCTACAGACCCTGGAAACTACCGCCCCATAAGCTTGACCAGCCTGGTCTGCAAAGCTATGGAAAGGATCACTATGGAACTCATAAACAAAAACATCGGGGACCTACAGACAATTGACCCTACCCAGTTCGGCTTTGTAAAAGGCAGATCCTGTCTTTTAAACCTGGTGGATTTTTTTGAAACAGTCACTAGAGCCATCGATGAAGGCAATGCAGTTCATACAGCCTACCTGGATCTGGCTAAAGCCTTCGACACAATACCCCACTCAGGCATCATAGACAAGCTCAACAGCTTAAACATAAACCCGTTTGTCACAAGATGGGTTGCAAACTGGCTAAAGGACAGAACCCACAAAGTCAGAATAGCTGGAGCTATGTCAGACTCTAAGCCAGTCACAAGTGGAGTCCCACACGGCTCTGTCTTGGGACCAGTCTTGTTCGCATTTATTTCTCAGATGTGCAGGCAAACATAGGGGGGTTGTGGTTGACAAAGTTCACAGACAACTGCAAACTAGGCGCCATAGTCGACACACCAGCTGACACATGCATCTTCCAGAAGGGCCTCACAGAAACAGACGACTGGTGCCAGAGTCATGGCCTTAAACTAAATGACAAAAAATGTATAGTCATCCCTTTTGGAAAAAACAAAGTACCCACAAATTACCACATAGGTGGTAATCCATTAAGTACGGAAAAAGTAATCAGAGACCTGGGGACCCAAGTTGACAGTGACCTCTCATTTGACACCCACATCGCCAAAGTGGTTAGAAAGACCTTCTACCTTGCCCACCTTATCATGAAGGGATTCACATCCAGATCAAAGGATGTCATTGTACCCTTATATTCCTCCCTTATCAGGCCTATGATTGAGTACAATGCCCCATTTGGTATGTACCTCACCCGGCACCTGCAGCAGCTGGAGAGACCCCAAAAGTACCTTACCAAGAGGATCAAGGGTCTCCAGCATATGTCATATGCTGCCAGACTGAAAAGCTCCAGCTCTATTCAGTAGCATACCGCCTGCTCAGAGGTGATCTGTGCCTTACATACAAGGCCATGTCCAATTCAGAATTAATGGACATGCTCCACCTCAAAAATCCAAATCCATCAGAGCCACGAGAGCTAAAGATCTAAACCTCAGCACAAATATGAATAGGACATGCTGGAGGGACAGATTCATAACCCAGAGGCTTCCCGCACTCTGGAACAGGATACCTGTCCATGTTAGGCAGAGCCCCTCACTGACTCTCTTCAAGAGAAATCTGGACGAATGGATGGGTGATCGTAGGTTTACCCCGGGGGTCATCTCTGTGTCATTGCTAAATAGAGGCACAGTAAACTAAATTTAATTTAAATTGTACACTTTTGTATCATTACATGGGGTGGCGAAAGCCACATACACTTTGGCTAGGCTTATAAATGCCCTAGGGCAAATAGCCTAGTACTATACTATGAAACTATGGGTTCACGGTCCTTAACATAGTCATAAGGACAGTTCATCCAGCAGACATCACTCACATTCATGTAGCACCCTGACTTCTAGCCAAGACCATGAATGTAGCAATGCAACACTTATCAGAGGTGGTTCTTATGGTTGCAGGAGATGATGCTGAACTGACGACTCTACAATGCATGGCTCACACCTGTCTAAGATGACAGGATGTAGTCCTAACACAGTGTTCATTGTGTTCATGAAGACACACACATACTGAAAAAAAAAAAAAATCACTTGCCCATACCACCTTACACACATGCAAGCTATCTGAACCACAGTGTTGAGTGCTGTACATCTGTTGCTACCGGCCTGAACGCTGTATACTCTGATGATACATGTGTTTCTTGCTAGCACACACTCTCTTCTTTGGTATCAGCCTTGCCCTCCTACCACCCTTTGTGATTTAGGGTTGCATATATGTCTGATGTACACAGTGGTAGCTAATGTTTGCTTACTCACAACGCGTGTATTTATCAATATGTATTGCAGACAAAAAGGTTTTGATTTCTTGTTCCTACTAATTTGTAAATGATTGCTTATATAATTGTTGACCTTTATTGCATTTCAGTTAGTATTGTAAGTAAAGCAGTGGAAGAATTAGGTTCTTCAGTGCTCATTCTTGGTATAGTTGTGCAAATAAGGGTATAACTGGTAAATTGAAATGCTTGATGCACAGTATTGGCTCTGATATTTATTTATTTATTTATTTTACATTTGTTTACCAGGAAAGTCTGACTGGACACAGGTCCATTTTCAGCAGAGGCCCAGGGAGAAAAGCTCCAAAGTACTATGCAATACATATGAGAAGTATAACATACATATAAGCATATGATAAAGTAGAGATTAACAAGCTCTTAAATAAACAGCAAAAAAAAATTACATTGAAACTTGTTTTTTTAAAGATAACAATATTGAAATTACAGTTTACACAGATGTTTTGGAGGATAAAAACAGGCTGATAATGGTGCTTAAATTGCATGAGATAATTTATTTGCGGCAACAGAAAATGTTTGCCAGTTTTATAGAAGATAGATATTAGTTTGGTACAGTAACAATCAACAGTTTAACAAACTTTCCAGGGTAAGAAACTGGTGTCACTTAATGGAATCCTTGTGACAGATCATAGGTATGTATTAGCCTGGGGAGTAGCAGGAACAAAGCCAGTTGTTTAAATATGAAAATGTATATTGCAAAAAATCTGATATAGAAGACATAATTGACATAAATGTACACCTCAGACAAATACTGTGCTTAGGCACATACACATATTTCCATGCAAGAGTAATTAGTTCTATATATTTTTTTTCTTTACAGGTTCCACACTTATTTTGTCATTACTGCAGGTGATAATCATGTTCTTGGGGGTTGTCCCTCTCTGATACTATCAGAACACAAGCCTTACATGGTTGAATAAAGGTTGTGGAGTTTGACAGGCATCAGTTTTCCTATATGCATGTACCTAGGATTCTAGGCTTTGACCTAGGTAGTGACTGTGTGTGCGCTATCCTTTGCATCTTAACCAGAACCAGGGCATACTGTGCATGCCTCAACCTGCTGGCACCATCTGCAGCTGTTGGTTCTCCCTCAGACTCCTTATCTGTATCTGCTGTTGGCCCTGTCTGTGGTCCTTGAAACTGTGAACTGTGAAACTTTGTTGTCCTTGTTGAAGCTGTTTCCTGAGAATTATATTGTGCAACATAACACAAACTCTAGGTATTTTGGCAGAGGCAGCTGGGCCATCCTGCAGTGCACCTTCTGATGTGTCTAGACCCTGGAACCTTGGTTTAAGCAATCCAAACACACATTTTGTGTTATTCCTAGTTTCAGCATGGGCCTCATTATATCCTTGTTCATTGGGGTTGTGCAGGGTTTCTTATGGGTGTCATGAGCCAGGGCTCAAAGTATATAACCTGCATTCCATACTAGAGCCCCTTGAGGAAGGTCACCCCAGAAAACATGGTGTACAGATCACAGGTGTGCCATATGTGTGAGTTATGGAAATTGCCTGGGTTACCAGCACAGACACTGTAGATGATCCCTTGGGCATCACAGACAAGCTGACAGTTTATATAGTGGAAACCTTTTCTGTTGATGTACTTCCTCCCTGTTCCCCATGTGAGGCTTTTATTTCTATCTCTGGGCAATCTATGGCTCCCAAAGCTTAGAGGAAGTGTGGTGCTACACATAATTCCTGCATGGTTCTTGCCATGTCCTGTGGGGTGAGTGAGAAACTGATGTGCTCCCTTGTATGTAGTAACATTGCATTTAAAAACTGGTGTAATATTCTTGAGGCTGATTCATGTAACACCCCAAATCTATTCCCTGCGGGTCTCTGGAAAATAACAGTAGTTAGTATACATAATGCTACTCATACCTTTGTTTCCACTGGGATGGATTCTCTAAGATTTGCATGGGCCTGAGGTGGGAGGTGGCAAAGGTTGCATAGTTCCACCAGTTTTTCCTTGCCCACCCTGCATCTATCAGCAATTTCTCTGTCATGCAGTCCATGATAAGTCAAATGGGATCTAAACACTTTTTATTTCTTCTTGCTTGACATCTGGCAGCAGCACTCTGATTTAAAGCCTGTTGCATATTCAGCATAGTAGCAGCAGCAACAACCCCTAACATGCTTTTTTTTTCTAAGTGTAATTGTGCTGTAGTTCAAGGAGTTTTGGTGTACAGAGCAAAAGCCTACACTGAGTGTACACAATTGCTTTATAGCTTCCTGAATAGCTCCACCATATTTGATTAGTTAATTAGCATGCACTTTGGCTGTTTATGCTGTCATTAGCATATCATACGATTTACCTTTGTTTGTTGTCGCTACACATTGTGTGTCATGCTGTGCCACCAACACAATAGCTACTTTTCACGTAGTTGTTAATAAATCCAGCCCATAGTTTAAATTAAGTACAGTGAAGTGAATGGAATGTAGCCTTTTGTTAGGCTATATTTCAATTTCTAGAGACTAGCTTTACACAAGAGTTGATTAGGAATGCCAAAAAAAGTATTTTAGTTAAATAAGTCAAAGGAAAACATGAGTAATAGTTCTTATCATTGTTAATCAATAGTTCTGTTGTCTGATCTGGATATCTTTTTGTATTGTGTTAACTTGGTAAACTCACTAGACATATACATTTCTTTTAAGGTTTGATCTGTGAAACTTGATCGTAATATATTGGAAATTGACAGTCAAAGTGTACATGTGAAGATTTAGGAATCATAACTAGGAATAGGCGATGAAGCTAAATCAGTGTATAGCCTTAACTATCTATGCTGCTGTAGATAGAAAAAATGATGAATTGAATTCTTTTTGCCATTATTTAATTAAGCAAAAATATATGAGAAGTTATATTTTATTGCAGGATATTGTGATGCGCTAAGCTGCATGTAAGTCATGTGTGAAGCCTAGTGGTACATGTAAATGCAGAGAGGCATTGCCTTGTGACATTATAGAGGGTGTTATTTAAACGAAACACTGGACAAAAAGTTAAAAAAAGTAACATTATGCTGGGTTTCATTTGTAAGACAGAAAGGAATTATTACTATAGGAATGTAATGCTATGCAGTTTAACCTTCAGAGGTTCTTACTGTACAGTGAATAATCAAGAAGACTCTGGTCACATTTATGCCCAACATTGCTATGTAGTTTTTGGAAGTGTGATGTAATCACAAGTTCATCTAATCTTGAGGCCAAACTTTGAGAGATCCTGTAATGTTTATATCTGAACAAGAATGCTGCACACATTAATATGTTCTTAATAATTGTAATATCAGAGAGGAATCTCATCCTTAATCCTAAAAAACTAAGCTATTACTATTCTTTCCCACCTCAGTTCCTCCTCCAGTGCAATACTTCCCACTAGCTAATAATAGCACCTTCTTCGTTCAATCTAATAATGGCACCATAATTGAGCCTGACACTAACACTAAACTACTAGGGGTCACTATTGACAATAAACTTAAATTTAACTTGCACATCAGTCAAACCATAAAGACTGTAAATAAGAAACTCGGATCATTGTATAGAATTAAGAACTTCCTCACCCCCATTGCCAAACTAACTATTGCACGTACCCATCTCCTCTCCACGCTACTGTATGCCTCCCCTGTATTATCTTTCCTTAATATAGGTGACATTAATAAACTCTCCGTGACTTATAATCACATTGCTAGATTTATAACAGGTGCCCCTTATAGAACACATCACTGCCTTAACCTAAAGAAACTTGACTGGTTAGAACTACCTAATATTCTCAAACTTAACCAACTCTCTGAAGCATATAAAATCATTAAGGAACCTGACAAAACCCCCTCACTAAATAATCTACTGACTCCCTACTCCAACCTAAGTAGTCTTCGCTCCTCTAACAGATTACTGGTCCAAACCATCAAATCCAACAACATGGGAGGGGATGCTCTCTATGCCAATTCTATAGGCAAGGTTTGGAACTCCCTACCTAATAACCTAAGACTCTCTAATTCACTTTCTCAATTTAAAAAACATCTTACCAAATTCCTTAAGGCACATTGGCTATGCCCATGCGTAAATCCAGACTAGGTTCCTGTCATCTACAACACATCCTACCCTACTTGAACAAATTGGGTTTCTTCTCAAATTCTATTCTAACTGACTATTAATCCTACCTTGCTGTATTACAGCAAGCAGTTTCTTTATCATCCCTCAGAACTCTAGAAAGGTAATGAACTGGAATCTGTATATAGTTACATTAATGTCTCTTGAGTTGCACTAGTATTTCAGAGTTGCATTTTAACTGTAATACTGCTAACATCAGCTTATCCATGAATGTATATAATATGTTAACCAGCATCTTTTTTTCATCTATGTAATTTGTAAACTTATTTGTATTTTTTCTCTGTGGAGCTTTTCTCCCCGGGCCTCCGCTGAAAATGGACATGTATCCAGTCGGACCATCCCGGTCAACAAATGTAAAATAAATAAATAAATAAAAATGTTATAGTACACGACTGCTTAGAGGTAATTAAATGAAAAAGAAAGAGCTTGCTTTTACTATTGCTTTCATTGCTATGGATATTTTATTTTATTTATTTACTTATTTTACATTTGTTGACTGGGGAAGTCAGCTTGGTCACAAAGGCCCCTTTTCAGCAGAGGCTCGGGGAGAAAAGCTCCAGTACAAACAAAATCTAAGTTATACAATATGTACAATGTCAGGCAGAATACAACTGAAATAAATTTTACAATGTCAAAATAGATAAGATAGTCTTCTTCTTCTCTTTCGACTGTTCCTGTTAGGGGTTGCCACAGTGGATCATCTGTTTCCATTTCTTCCTGTCCTCTACATTTTGCTCTGTCACACCAACAGCATGTCCTCTCTCACCACATCCATAAACCTTATCTTAGGCCTTCCTCTTTTCCTCTTACCTGGCAGCTCCATCCTTAGCATCCTTTTCCCAATATACCCAGTATCCCTCCTCAGTGCATGCCTAAACCAATGCAATCTCACCACTCTGGCTTTGTCTCCAAACCGTCCAACCTGAGCTGACCCTCTAATATACTGATTCCTAATCCTGTCCATCCTCATTACACTCAGTGCAAATCTTAACATCTTTAACTCTGCCATGTCTACCTCTGACTCTTACCTTTTTGTCAATGCCACCGTCTCCAACCCATATAACATAGCTGGTCTCACTACCCTCTTGTAGACCTTCCCTTTCACTCTTACTGGTACCCGTCTGTCACAAATCACTCCTGACACTGTTCTCCACCCATTCCACCCTGCCTGTACTCTCTTCTTCACCTTTCTTCCACACTCACCATTACTTTGAACTGTTGATCCCAAGTACTTAAACTCATCCACCTTGGCCAACTCTACTCCCCAAGTAATTAAACTCATCCAACTTGGCCAACTCTATACCTTGCACCCTCACCATTCCTCTATCCTCTCTCTCATTTACACACATATATGTCTTAGTCCTGATGACCTTCATTCCTCTCCTCTTTAGAGCATATCTCCACTTCTCCAGGGTCTCCTCAACCTGGTCCCTACTCTCACTACAGATCACAATATCATCTACAAACATCATAGTCCATGGGGCCTCCTGTCTGATCTTGTCTGTCAACCTGTCCATCACCACTGCAAATAAGAAAGGGCTCAGAGCTGATCCTTGATGTAATCCCACCTCCACCTTAAATGCATCCATCACTCCCACTGCAGACCTCACAACTGTCACACTGCCCTCATACATATCCTGTAACACTCTTACATATTTCTCTGCCACTCCCGACTTCCTCATACAATACCACAACTCCTCTCTAGGCACCCTGTCATATGCTTTCTTAAGTCCACAAAGACACAATACAACTCCCTCTGACCTTCTCTGTATTTCTCCATCAACACTCTCAGAGATGATATAATGTCAAGCTGTGACTGATCAATTTTATCCCTCTGTAGTTACTACAGCTTTGCACATCACCCTTATTCTTAAAGATAGGTACCAAAACATTTTTTCTCCACTCCCCAGGCATCCTCTGACTTTCCAAGATTTCATTAAACAATCTGGTTAAAAAATCCACTGCCATTTCTCCTAAGCACCTCCATGCTTCCACTGGTATGTCATCTAGGCCAACAGCCTTTCCATTCTTCATTCTCTTGATAGCTATCCTTACTTCCTCTTGCTAATCTGCTTCACTTCCTGATTCACTATCCACACATCATCCAACCTTCTCTCTCTCTCTCATTCTCTCCATTCATCAGCCCCTCAAAGTACTCTTTCCATCTGCTCAACACACTCTCCTCATTTGTGAGTACATTTCCCTCATTATCCTTTATCACCTTTACCTGCTGCACATCTTTCCCAGCTCTGTCCCTCTGTCTAGCCAATTGGTACAAGTCCTTTTCTCACTCTTTAGTGTTCAACCTTTCATACAACTCTTCATATGCCTTTTCCTTAGCCTTCACCACCTCTCTGTTTGCCATGCGTCTCATCTCCTTATACTCCTGCCTACTTTCTTCATCCCTTTGACAATCCCACTTCTTCTTCGCTAGCATCTTCCTCTGTATACTGTCTTGTACTTCCTCATTCCACCACCAGGTCTCCTTGACATAATTTCTCTGTCCAGATGTCACACCAAGCACCTTTCTAGCTGTCTCCCTTAACAGTTCTGCTGTAGTCACCCAGCTATTCGGTAACTCTTCACTGCCCCCCAGTGCCTGACTTAACTTTTCCCTGAACTCCACCTCATAATCACCCTTTTTCAACTTCCACCATTTAATCCTTGGCACTGCTTTTACACTCCTTCTCCTCTTCTTGATCACCAACATCATCCTACAGACCACCATTCTATGCTGCCTAAATACACTTTCCCCTGTCACCACTTTACAGTGTCCAATATCCTTCAGACTGGCCCTCCTGCATAGGATATTATCCACCTGTATGCATCTTCCTCTATTCTTGTATGTCACCCTATGCTCCTTCCTCTTCTTAAAATACGTATTCACCACAGCCATGTCCATCCTTTTCACAACATCCACTATCATCTAACCTTCTGCATTCCTCTCCTTAACACCATACCTACCCATCACTTCCTCATCCCCTCTGTTCCCACATACTATACATAATGTAATATAATATAATATAATATAATATAATATAATATAATATAATATAATATAATATAATATAATATAATATAATAAAGCAATAAGCAATGACATGGTGTGGTATATTGAAGATTTACCCATGGTTGGTTTGGTTTAATCATGAGGGCGAAGCCCGAGTGATTAAACAAAGGCAACCATGGGTAAATCTGCAATATACCACAACCACGGAGTCAGTTATTGCTATTATATAATGACATTATTTAAGAAAAAAAACTTAAGTTTCTTAAATAATGTCTTTGTATAATGGCAGATTACTGTTCTTCTGCCGGTTGTGGTATACTGCTCCTTCATTTTGATGTACTGCGCATGCATATGGGACTTGTGTTCCCACACATACCCAGTACATCAATGCTTTGAAAAAGAAGCAACAGAGAAAAGAAAGTCTCTGTTGCTCCGTTTTCTTTTTTTTTTTTTTTTTTAATTGTAAAAAAATAAATAAATAATAAGGTTTTGGGGCACTTTATACCAATGGAAAAAAGTCCGGGCGACTGGACCTTTTTCCATTGGTATATTGCGGGATTTACAATGGGCACACTGGTTGGGCTGGGCCAATCAGCGTGCACATTTTCGAATAGCAATAGGGAGTCATTGTATAATATAATATAGAAGATTGTAATGTACAAAAAAGAAGCATTGTGATACTAATTATATTCTATGCAGATTCAGTTAAATAACTATGCAGCAGGATAGATGCCACAGTATAGTGCACTGAGTTATTTACAAAGGGTGGAAAGTAAAAGGTTGATTTATTTATGAGAAATGAAATGAGTGGTAAATGAATTAAGAAAGGTATAGGTAGAATGTGAGGTGGGTTAAGACAGAGTGATAATTGATAACAGAGTAGTGGAGGGCTGAGGTATGGTAGAAGAGGAAGAAGAAGCAAATATGTTATACTTACCCTGGAGATGTGCAGCTACACAGCCAGGATGTTGAAAGGTATTTTCTTAGATGTGTTCTAAATGCCTGTTGGTTTTCAAGAAGCCTGACTGCATGAAGGAGGGGATTCCAGAAGGCAGCGACAGTGTTTGCATATAAGGAGACTCCAGATGCATTTTGAGCTTTAGTGATGGGAAGGAGGGGTTTGTCTTTAGAGCGAACAGCTTTGGTAGGTTGGTGGTATTGAAACATGCCTTTTCATGCCAGATACTTATCAGGGTACTATGTTAGAGCATAAGCTAGCAGTAGCTGACTATAGTGGGGGTGATGTAGGAATTCAGTCCAATTTAGTTTTTTAGGAGCAGAACAGTGATGAGTTCCACAGAAATAATTTGCAGCAAAGTGCGCTATTTTATTGTAGCATTGATCCAGTGTAGGATTGTTCCAGCTTTATGTGGATGCTTGTAGTAGAGGGGAAGTACACAGTAGGGTAGATCGGAGGTAGGCTTTAGCTATATTTTCTCGAGTTCTGTGTTAGGTAGGGTTTTGTTCTATACAAGAGGCCAATCTTTTATTGTTTTTTAACAGGTCAAATTTCAAGGTGTCATCAATTGTGTCTCCTAAGAGTTTGGTGTTAGGGACCTGTTCAATCAGGGTATTATTTAATGAATTTATTTTAACAAGAGTTCTGCTTTGGGAGAATGTTTTTGAGGTGGAAAGTAGTAATTTAATTTTTTGGGGGTAAAGTAGGAGTTGTAAGTTGTTTAGCCAGGCTTCTATGGATGTACAGTATTCTTCAGTAATTTCCTAAAGTTTTTGTAAGTTAGAGGCTGTGCAGATGAGCGTGGTGTCATCTGCCTATTGTACAAGAGTGGCGTGCTTGAAAGCAGTGTGTAGATCATTTATAAATATGTTAAACAGAAGAAGTCCAAGTATGGGACCTTGTGGCACTCCTACAATAATGGATAGAAATGAGGAGTATTCTTGTTGCCATTTGACTGCTTGGAAGCTTATCTATTAGGTAGCTGTTAAACTGAGGGGGGGGGTGGCTAAGAAGAAGAGACAGTGTGGAATGCCAGGTCTAGCAATAAGGACGATACTAGGTTTTCAGTATTTCTGTTTATATTAATGGTATCAGTAAAGTGAAGTAGGGCAGCAGTGGTGCTATTGTTGGGACGAAAAGCATCTTGTGTGGGGGAGAGAAGATTATTTATGGTAACTGGTAATGGATATACTTTTCTAATATTTTAGATAATGGTGACAGGGCAGCTATGGGTTTGAAGTTAGAGTAGTCGGCAGAGGTTCCTCCTTTATAAAGACGAAATACATATGCTTTCTTCCAAAAGGCTGGGACACGACATTCTACAATGGATCTGTTTATTAGTATAGATAATTGATATCACAGAACATCAGCTGCAATTTTTAGAAATTCAGTAGGAAGGGCTGTCTGCAGTAGGGCTTGTAGTTTTTAGTTTTAGGAGATATTTCTTATGGTGGAGGTAGGGATAGGTTTGAGTGAGAAGTGAGCTTCCACTGGATTTTGTTGGTGGTGAGTGGTCGGTTTGATGGTGCAGTTGTCTTTGATAACTGAAGCAACAGCTTGAACGAAGTATTTGTTAAAGTTATTAATTACTGCTGACTATCTTCAGGGGAGGGAGGGAGTGGGTTGTGCTGGTACTATGTATGCAAGCATACAATAGTGATACCTGTGGGTCTGTAAAGGTATAGTGATTATCATTAATGTGTACAGCATCACACTCAACATCACAACCACTTTACAATAAAGGTGATACTATGCATACCTCTATGCACAATAATATATAGTGATGTTCTATATAGATTATTATATAGTAATAACAGCATCCAGGGATACAAATTATTATAAACGGTAAGCATAGTACAGGAAATATATAGTCAACTGTCTCACAAAACTATTCTAAGACCATCTTGGGAAGTAATTATTCTTACTCTGGGTTAAGAATTAGCAGTAGGAAGGAGATTATATAAAGTGCAGATGTTGCCTTCATAAAAACGAGTCTGTTAGAAACTAATTTGAGTGTAAGTTGCATAATTCTTCTCAGCATGTCACTTTTTTAACAATGCTGTTAAGGTATGCCCACTTCTTAAGGCAAGTGTCATTCATCAACGTGAAAGTAATGGGGGTGCTTATCTAATAGAATTACAAGAGAATTACAGCTATATTAATGTAGGCATAAAATATATCTGTTAATTTTTTAGTAGGTAACTTAGACATAGTGGTAAGGGGAGAGGTTATTTCAAAGACAGAAACTAATGACATCATAAGCTTATGGAACAATGATTGCTAAAGGCCTATTTGCAGCAGTACTAAAACTATAATATAAGAAGAGCAAGATTTGCAGTTATTAAATCACATGCTATTACATCAGTATTTTCACAACTTTCTCATAATATTATCACAGTCACAGTCCTTTTATATAAGTTCTTAACCTGTACCTGCGATACACTGAAATGACATTTTACACACTGCCTATTGATTACAACTGATTAGAACTCTTTCCCTTTCTCTACTGGGCTTTCTCTCCCACTTCCTCGTTTCTCACTGTTTTGTTATTTACTGTGCGTATGTTCTGCTCTGTTCTGTTTTAAATGAGAGCCAACACATTCTGCAACTACTTGCAACTATCCTATCAGCAATTCCTACTTCCTCTACATCTCCTCAAACACCTTTCTTCCCTTTTCCCATGCTTACCAACGTTGTTCTTCTAGTACCTGTTCCTTCTTGTATACAAACATTATACTTTCCTTCTTTCTTCTATCCTTCACTATCTGTTTATTATCCCTTCTATATGCATCTCATTTTCACATATACCCTACCAATATTACTCATTTGCACTCTACTTCCCCTATTACCTTCTGCTTTCTGACAATTAATATTTGTATCTTCTTAAATAATCACTGTTATAATACTTAACGTTACTTTCTGTAACAAACGTATTTTCCTGTTGACTCAAATATTTTCATATACATTTCCTTTTATTAATAATTTACACTATATTGTGATGATCCTTGTAGATCTTATAGTACATTTTTGTTTTACTTTGCTGTCAGATTTAGTAGTGCTTTATAAAAATATTGCTTACATGAGTGCACTATTGAACATTTTCAGTTGCCTCATTATATGTCTAGTAGCAATGTCTTAATGAATTTATATAACTTGCACAAAGTTATAATTTTTTTTATGTCTTACTAACCCTGCATGCAATTACTGTGCTGGTTTTCTGTAGACCTTCAATGAAAATGGTCTGACTCAATGAACAACAAAAATGAAAACTAAATATGTAAACAAATGTATGCAAAGTTTAATTCTTCAGCTAAAGTAATATATGATAATCCATTTTCAAAGTGTAGAGCAAAATGCCAGCTGTATCACTTACAGCAACATTTGTACAGTCTTACAGTTATATGATACAGTGCTATTTAGTGTGTACAGTACCAAGAATTCATTAATACATCACCACGGATTGCTATAAAACTTATTGACTACTGTTTTATTCTATCAGCTCCAAGTTGCCTACATCCACAGATGGTAGCTTGGATCTGTTAGTGACTGTTTAACAATATGGGCCAGATTTATTAAAGCTATACTAAGTGCAGCAATTGTGTAGACAGCACACTGTGCACACTATAGTGTGCTAATTCTTATACATTAAATGGCTCTACACTTTAGTGCAGTGCCCCAAAAAAGTAAATGGCAGAGTATGCTAATGATAGCATAAGTAGCTGAATTACATGCTAATTATCCAATCTGACATGGCAGTTATTCAAGATGCTATAAAGCGATCGTGTACACTCACTGTAGCCATTTGTCTTGAAATCCAAAACTCTTTGGATTACAGCCACAAATACACTTAGAAAAAAACAGATGTTATCAGTTGCTGCTGGCATCATTAACCTGTATGTACAACAGGCTTTAATTCAAGGTGCTGCTGCTGTCAGACCTCAGTCAAGAAGAGGGAGGGTGTTTAGACCATGTTTGACTTGGGGGCCATAGATTGCACACACATAGAAATAAAAGCCCCAGCTGGTTAACAGAGAAGGACGTGCATCAACAGAAAATGATAACACTCTATAAACTGTCAGGTGATGGGTGATCTTTAATGACCAAGAGATCATCCACAGTGTGCATGCAGGTACCCCAGGCAGTTTTAATGACTCACACATACGGCACACCTATGAGTTGTACTCAAGGTTTGCTAGGGGTGGTTTGACACAAAGGCATCTAGTGGGGAATGTGGATCATGACCTGGAAACATGGCTCATGACATCCATGAGAAACTCACACAACCCCACTGAACAAGGGTACAAAGATGCCCACACTAAAAATAGAAATGTCATAGAACATGTATTTGGCTTGCTCAAATCAAGGTTCTGGTGTTTAGACACCTGAGGAGCTGCCCTGCAGTAAATCCAGCCACCTCTGCCAAAATACTTTGTCTGCTCCACATTGCACAACATCATTCTTAAGAGACAGCTTCAAAGAGAATAAACAGAGGCAGGACCACAGTTCCCAGTACCACAGACAGGACCAACAGCTATAGATAGGGAGTCTGAGGGAGGACCATGCAAATGCTGCCAGCAGATGTAGGTGTGCACAATATGTCATAGCTCTTGCTACGAGGCAAAGGATGGCATACACACTGAATACCTAAAAGAAAGAATAACAGCTTTAGCACATACAAATATTAAAAATGATGCCTGAAAAAATGTACAACCTGTACTTAACCATGAAATGGTGTATTTGTTTAACATCAGACACAGGTAGCCCTCCAAGCAGAGTTCTCACATCTGCATTATTATCAAAGTAAGTCCAGAACTTGTACAGAGGAAACAATGCAGTTGCATAAATGATTATTGTATTATGCAAATTCTCATATGTCCTTAAGTGGATATATGTTTCATTTGCACAGTAATGTCTTCTGAATGATGTTTGCAATACACAGCTATAGATTTTGTGCACTAATTTGTATCAGGCATTTCATCTGGCCACTGTATATAAACTAGTGAGCATGTCAAGGGTAGCATCATTTCCAGAAGTATAACAGTAAGCAAGACATAAACATCCACTTTGACTGCATGAGAAACAACAGCAAAACAAAAACAGTGAGGGTCAACAATTATAGAAGCAATCATACACAGCTGATTATGAACTATGAATAAAAGCATTTATTGTACAATACAGTATCATTAAAGGAAGGCTCTGAGTAAGCAAGCATTAGACAGTTTACTATAAAAAAACATCTACTTACTTGATCAACCTGACATTATGAATTTGGCAATGTCACTTTAATGGAATGTCGAAAATCATCACTACAACGTCCACTTTTGACCAAATTCGGAATGTCAGGAGGTGATGTTAGACCCTCAGGTATTTGTACTAAACATGCAGTAAATCCAGCCACCTCTGCCGAAATACTTTGTCTGTTCCACATTGCACAACATCATTCTCAAGTGACAGCTTCAAAGAGAATAAACAGAGGCAGGACCACAGTTCCCAGTACCACAGACAGGACCAACAGCTATAGATAGGGAGTCTGAGGGAGACTCTCTTAGGGAGAACAGCACAAGTGTTTACAGTTTTGCAGGGTGGGGGCAGGGCTCCCTGCACCCCCATGTGGGGGGAGGGGCTGTGCCCCCCCGTAAATTATATATTCCAATTCTAAGATCACACTACAATGAGAAAAATCATACATTTCCTGACCCCACTGTAGTGTGATCTATCAGAATGCCAAATGCACATTAGCGAATATGCACTACCATTTTCAGACTGACATTACAGAAAGTGGAAAAGATGCATGTTCCAATTTTGCGCAAGTGCCATTACACCTTTTGATAGTAAACCACATGAGACATATATCCAATCTTAAGTCACAAAGAAATTTTGAAAAGGCAGGGCACAGTCATCATCACTTGCACAGGGTGGGGGTGGGGCATACAAGAGGGCAAGCCAGACACCAAAGAAGTGAGTGTGCTCAAGTAAAAGAAAAATGTATCCCTTAAGTATCCAATTTCCAGAGGCATCATTAAGATATGTTTAAAAGTCAACAATACTGTTTAGACAAGTAGAGTGCATAGTGTGTGTGTGTGTGTGTGTGAAGTGGTATGGGCAAGTATTTCTTGAGTGTTTGTGAGTCTGTATGAACACAAGCAACCACTGTGCTAACACTAAATTCTGGCATTTCAGACAGATGTGAGCCATGCATGGTAGACTAGTCAGTTTAGTATCATTGCTCCGACCACAAGAACTACCTCTGCTAGGAGTTACACTGCTAGTTCCATGGCCCTGGATAGAATTGGAGGTGCTAGCTGAATGTGACTGATGTTTGCTGGATGAACTGTCATCACAACTGTGTCCAGGACCATGACCAAGTGGCCTACCACATTTGGGTGTGGACACTGAAAACTCTGATGGGGCAGTGAAAGTAGTGCCACTATGGGAATGTGATCTTGAATGGCCACATTGGCTAACACTGGATGATATGGTAGCTTTACAGCCATGTGGATGCTGGGCCTCCCCAGCAGACATTCCATTACAGACACTGCCTGATCCAATGTGCCATTCATCCTGTCCAAGGTGTCACCCATACGGCTCAGGCAATCCTGCATGTCAAAATGCACAATGCTTAGTACTCACATTGTTTCTTCTGATGCCTTTGTGGAACATGCCTGTGCCTATATGATGGCCTTACATGTATGTTGTATGGCACCTACTAACACACCAACATCAGGAGCAGGGTGGCTAGCAGACCTCCTTCTAGCACCTTTAACAACCTGCCTGTGTGACATCGTGCCCTCACAATGGCTATCTGAAGAATAAACCAATTCTGCAACTGGAGTAACCACACTACTCTGATCAACTACATCACCCTCAACCTGTACTATGTCTGAGGTCTTTGTACCATGGGTATGCATAGGCATAATTACTATGAAATAGGGGCAGGAAATGTTGGAGGCACAACTTTAATGTCAGACTAGTCCTCTGCACCCCCAGACTGTGTCTCTTCATTAACGGCACATTCATCAGGTGGCAGGAGTTACACAGTGCCACTGGCTGGGTCAGCTATGATAACAATGAAGGAAAAAAAGAAAAAGAGATTAAACAGCAATCTAACCTTGTATTTGTAATGTATCTCACAACTGAAAAGATGCTAATGCAATTTCATCAAATCAATTTAATTTACACATACATCTACCCTTTGGATATTAATAAGAACACAGAAGAATCCAGACATGCATCTGCAGCATTTCTCCCTGGGCCTCCTATGAAAATTGGCTTGTTCCATGTCAGACTTCCTCAGTAAACAAATGTTAAATAAATAAATAAAACTGTGTGCTTTCCATGGGTAAGTGGTCATGCAATGTTGGAATCAGATGTCCCTACATATGAAAAAAGAGTGATGAAATAGGGATAAATATCATCAAGCAAATGACAGAAGAAATAGCAGAGAGTTGCCTTTACAGCTGCAAAATAAGGCACTTCTCATAGAAATAGTTTTTTTTTCCAATGGAGTACTCCCTGACCCCACTTCCTACTCGTACTCCCTCTCTGTCTGTGTCTCTTCTATCCCGAGTCTCTCTCTCTCTGTATATATATATATATATATATATATATATATATATATATATATATATATATGAATATATGTATATATATATATATATATATATATATATATATATATATATATGTATATACACATGACATACTCAGGGAGCATGTCATGTAATAAAACGTAAATTCAGCAAATGCAAAAAGCTAATGCTGTTCAATGAAATTACATTTGATAACAGTAGAATTTGTATCTTTCTCACTGTTGTACAAACTCAGAGTTGGTATATATAAGTCTGGCGGTGTGGGGGTGTCCCACTTCATGGGGGTGAAGAAGGGCTTACACCCTGCAAAAAAATTGAGTTATTCGAATCTGGTTTCGACAAACAGTTTTAATTTTTTTTCCATTCTTTGAAATTACCTTCGCTAAGTAGACATACATATATGTATGCAATGACAATAATTTATTTAAATAGCATACCTGGCATTTCTGCAATAAACACACTTGGGTTGTCTTCGACATCAGGCCCAATATCAAGGATACCATGTGAAGCCTATGCTGAACTGTCACCTCTCTGACAGTGACAGGAACTCCTCGGTTTTCATCAGTGGTGGTTCTGTAAGAGGACCAACTCCCTGTACATATATGTCCATGGAGAACTACAGGTTCACAATGTTTGGCTGTTGTAATTATGCATCTGGCCCTATGTCTTATTTTGGAGTTTGCATGTCCATGGCCTCCTACCACATTCACATCATTCAACACCTGCTCCCAGATATGATCATGGGAGGATTTGTCATCCCAGTCTCCCTCTAAGAGAAATGACCCATGATGATGTAAGGCTTAAATTATGACATTATTCTTTGTGTCTGTGCATGATGATTTATGGGGTGCAGATGTCTTGGGTGACATAGTCTTGTATAATAGGATATTACTGCATAATAGGAAAAAAAAATCCATAAGTACAAAAATAAAAAAAATATATAAATGTATCCATCCATTATACACAAAATACATGAAAAAGTAAAGCTTCATATCAGTACACAAAATAATACATTTTCGCTCTAGCCTCCCTTAACCCCAAGTGCAAAACCAAAAAAGAACTTGATTAAAATTCATAGCAGGATACATTTCTGACAATCTGTAGTATATTGCAGCAATAAAAATAAAAACATGTATACCTGTCAAGGAAAAATGGTTAACTCTTTTTTGTCTGATATGCACTTCCATGGAGGTCAGTCAGGTAGACATTAAAAAGCCTTAACAAAATTGTCTCTGCTACTAATGCAAGAATCAATGACCTTGGTAATAATTAATACAATAGTCCTCTGAACAAAGTGGTCACCTTTCAGGATTGAAAATTTCCATTAAACTGTCATCATTAGGTAGAAAAATGCTGCATGGTCAAGAAATAACTGTGATATACATGCCCATGCCTACTGAGAATAATGTGGGCAGTACATCAGTACTTGTATTGTGAAATGTGAGTCATACATAAGATTCAAATACATAAATGTGTTAATAACAGCAACCTACCTTTGTAGCAAGTCAATTGTGACAGTAGAAAACATTTTTTTTGCAAAGCACATAGCTGTAAGTAGCAATATCAAATTTTCTGGATCCATTCTCCCTACTATGATCCAAGTTCAGTAGCTACATAATTACTTTTATATAGTACAAATTCAGCCCTCTAAGCACTGTGACTATGCAGTGGGGTATGAATTCAATAGCAAAAATGAATTCCAAAATCTGCACTAAGTACAGGGAATGGAAATATAGTGTAAGGACTTACACAATTGTATGCACATGCCCTACTTCTGCACTGAGAAATGTTGCCTGCTATGTGCTTGCAAGTGTGAATGATTAGTCTAAGTGCAGCATCAATCAGGGTGTGTGAGGGAGAAGGTCCTTGCAAGAAATTTTGTGACCACCATTGAGACTTAGGAGTGCAAAATTCACAACATTGATATGAATTGTTTCTAAAAAAATGTTATGCCTCTGAATACAATTATAATTGCAGTTCTAAGTAAGTAATTTACTCAATGAAACATATATCAATTGCAAGGCAAAACACACAGTAGTCTTGTTAGGGAAGTATAGATAGGGGAATGATGTTCACAAAATAAAAAGAAACAAAGAGATGCAGTGCTCACAATTTATTTTGTGTGACAAAGAATTTAGCTTCTCTGTTGTCATTATCACATCCATGTACACATCTAACTGCAAAGTACACAGGACAAAGGCCAGGAATTGTTACTGTAGCACCTGTTATGTTAACTGATACTATGTCACACACTCAGTATAACTAACCTCTGTTATCTTCACATTATACATTGTGTGTGACACATGCTGATAAGAATCGAACCTATGTCTTGTGAATGCCCTAGTGTCATAATCCACAGATGGTATTGTCTGAGTGATCATAATGATTTTAATGAGAGTGTGTTCATGTTGAAAAACAACAAAGTTGAGGAAATATCAAAAGTGTACATTTAACTACTTGTTTTATAATTTTTCCCTTATTTCAGTACCTTTATTGTATTTTTTCTCTTCATTGTTTGCATGCCATGTGGCATTGCACAATCTTGAATGGCAGCTGTCCATAACATTGAAGTATTCTTCACTTCTTAAGGAAAAAAGTGAAAAAAAATAATTTGGACTGCCTTATGTAGGGCAAACAAGCCTGGCAGCTTTGCATGACCATCAGACCATGGATAGTACTCAGTGAAGAAAATGTACCTGCAAGGTAACTTTCTCTGTGACACAAGGTGTAATTGCAGTGAGCTTAGAGAAGAAGGACAGGTGATGCTGGCTTTGTATCCAATTAAATAGTAATTTTATAGAGGATAGTCTGAATACATATTTACTTAAATTTTGTGATATCATTGTGTTGTATAAAATTCAACTATTATCAGTATTGCTAACAACATGTGAGCTTTTGTCTGTCCATTTTCACATTATAAGTTCATAGATTCATACGTGTTTACTAGGCTATTGACCACAAGAGCCTTTTTAAGCCTAGCTAGGCATACCAAATCTCTTGATGAGTTCTGTAACTCTTGATAAGTGTAAGCAGGGGCTTGTGAGGTGAAACATTTACAGGCAGGGGCCTGGATATGAATCACTATTTGGCATTAAATACAATTATAATAATGTGCAACAGAAAATACATTTTTTATGTTGCAAGGAGATGAGAATGAATGTATCACTGGAATGCACTTCATGCTCTGTGCATTGCTAGGTAAAGCCATTGATTGAATTAATTTTCCTGATAGCTTTTTCTCTGTATTTTTTTTTATTATTTCTAATGGATTTTGCATTTGCTCTCTGTTGGGCATCATGCAAAACAGGTTTACTTCCTAAGGAAAAAAATGAAAAATCTAATTTAGTCTGCCTTTTGTAGTGCAAACAAGTGTGGTGCCAATACATGTCTGTCAGCACTCTGGATAGTACTCAGAGAATAAATTCAACCTGTCAGGTAACTTTCCCTGTGGCACAAGGTGCAGAAACAAAGCAGCTGTTGCCATGTTCAAATGCAGTGAACTGGTCATTTTAAAGGGGGTCTGCATACATATTTGCACACGTTTTGTGAGATCATTATGTTTCTGTTTGAAAATGAACTATTCTCAGTCTTGCTAACATGTGAGCTATTGTCTGTTCTCTTTAACAATATGCGTACATACGTTAAGTACTAGGCTATCTGCCCTTTTGGGCTATTTTAAACTTAGCCAATTTCTCCTTCTAAGGTGAGAATCAACCCCTGTACCTTGTGTCTGTGAGGTAAACAGCTTAACCAATAAAAACTTAAATTTAAGCTGCCTAATGTAGTGCAAACAAGCCTGGTGCTGGTGCATGGACATCAGTACTCTGGATAGCATTCTGAAAAGTTTTCTGAAGAATACTCAGTGAATAAATTCAACCTGTGAGATAACTTTCCTTGTGGCACAAGGTATACATACAGTTATCATAAAGACCAATGATAACTGAGGCAGGGTTCAAATCTTATTGATACTTTTACAGAGTGGGTCAGAATGCCATTTGTCAAAACATTTTGCTCAAGAATGTCACAGTAAATGCACATCATTATCATAACTCTGTTTATTTTAATAAATGTGGCATTACTACTCACTATAGAAGCCCAATATAATGTGTGCATTTTTTAAACATCACATGGATGATATTTAATGTAGAATGCACATACATAGGTATGATATGCACACTATTTTTGCCATGAATATCAAGTCATCATATATCATAACTCTGTGTTTATGACAATATGTGCTATGAAGCATGTATGTAACCTAATCCACAATGTTTTACTCAAGTCATGCAAATATATGCCTCTGAGATGAATTTACAAACACAATCATTGCCTTTCACATAAAATGCAGTCCCATGACTAAGTGACACACTGGCATCTCTTGAATACAGTTAGTCTTAAATTAGTATGTGTGTAATTAGCATGTTAATGAGCAAGGTCTCCTGTGGCACTGACAGCTAATCAGCAAAGTTTTACATATTATCATTTATTTTCTCTTCGGTTTGATTCCCAGGGGGTACTACTCAATCTTAACAGTGTCTAAACCCCAACATGCCAATATGTCACTAGTCATACCATTTGTCCTCAAACAAACCATGATTATAACCAACACTATAAAGCATATCAAGATTTAATGTTGGAACATGTGGCAGGATTCTGAGCCTTGTAAATGACAAAATCTTAATGCCATTTTTAACACATTCTGTGCTTCTTGATGTACTCATTGACAATATGTTTGGCAAGCCATTGTGTTGCTTCCAGTTGTGCAAATGCAGTTGGCAAGGCTGTGATTTGTTTGTGTACAAGCAGTTACATGCAAGTTCTGACGTGGGAGCCAATTCAGACCCATATTTCTGGCTTGACTGCATCAGACATGGCTGACAAAGGTAGAGGTTGTCTGCCATTAAGAGCACAAAGGTGGGCACTGAGGAGTCCAGGATTTTTGTGGCACTCCTCATAAGGTGTTATAGCTAGAGGTTAATGCAGGGGGGGATATACTGGGTGTCAGTATAAGGCTGGCCATGGATATATGCAACTGGCATCCCACACACAGATGAGCAACGTCATCATGAATACAGTGACATGAAGAAGTGCAAAAGGGACCCTCTTAGCCGGTGGGAGGATGAATTCAGGGCTGCAAATACCCCACAGTTATGTAAGTATACTGACTCATAACAAATCTGTAATATGGTATTAATTATCTAGCATGCCAATGCAGTTACTGATTATGCTTTCATTGATATCCATATACAACTCTCTCTCTCTCTCTCTATATATATATATATATATATATATATATATCTTTCTCTCTCACTCTCTCTCTCTATATATATATTATATATATATAAATATATATATATATATATATATATATATATATATATATATATATATATATACACTGTATACATGCATATATATATATATATATATATATATATATATATATATAAAATATATATATATATATATATAATATATATATATATATATATATATATATATATATATATATATATATATACATGCATATACTAGTGTACAGCTGCAGCAGAAATTATAAATATTTGCAAATGCAGCTATTATCTTAAAAAGCAGATATCTGACATCTTTCACTGGTTAATTTGTTTCTTGAGTTAAATACACAGAGAATATCTGAGGTGTTGTCTTTTCTGTTAAGACTCAAGGCCTGCAAAAACTACAAGTACTGTTAGTGACTCTCTGCTGGTTGAGGAAAGTAAATCTATTTTTTGTCTGTGAATTGCTTAACCTGATAGAGCCACTTTCTGTTTTACCTGTTGAGTCTTATTTTCTGTTTTAAGAAACCTGCTTTGCCTGGTGTTTTTGCTCTGTGTGACACATATTATTTATATTTATTTGACATTTGTTAACTAGGTTAGCCCGACTGGGCAGCAGCACTTTTTCAGCAGAACCCCGAGGAGAAAAGCTCCAGTTTTAAAAGTAAAAAAAAAGTTATATCCAAGCATGAAATATGTCAACAATAACAGATTAAAAGAGTTACATTCATTAAGTACAATGACCAAGTTAAAAAGGATAAAAAAGTACAAGCATGTAATACAAGGTGAACAAATAACTGATAATACAGAATATATACAAGAAATTACCAAAAAAAAGAAACTCGGGGTACAATATCCTAGGATACAGCACCGAAAGCTGTATGTAATACTGCTTATTAGTAGGAGTTTAAAAGCAATTAACAGAAAAGGAGGGAAAAGTTTGGAGGTAGCAGCAGCAGCATTAAAGGAGGGGAGAGCAGTTTAAGTTGGGTGATTGCATAGGCATGACCATGATTTTAGGAGGCTGTTTTTAGGGATATTTTAAAGGAGTTAGCATTAGGGATAGATCTTATTCCTAGTGGCAGCTTATTCCAAGCATTTGTCACAAAGTTTTGTCAATATTTTTATTGGGCACAAAAACTTCCAGTATGTGTTGTTGAGAGCTTCAGAGTGAACGGTTAGGAGTGTAAGGTTGAATGAGGGTAGGATGAGAAGGAAAGGATGAGAGTTTGTAAAAGATGGAAACAGCCAGGTGAAGCTGAGTTACAAGGAGTTGTTGGCAGAGTTCCAGACACAGTAAGCTTTTCAAGAATGAACAGTGGTGAGAGTAATAGGGTCGATTAGCAGCAAACCTTGTCATTTTATTACAAGTGAGTTCCAGTTTAGACATAAGATTGGATTAGAGGTTCATGAGAATAGGGGCAGTATAGAGTAGAGTGTGGAGTAGGAAAGCTTGTGCAAGAGAGAGGTTAGAATCATTTGCGAGGAATTTTTTGTGCTTCTAGAGTAAGCCCAAATTTTGGCGAGTCTTTTTGATGCACTGCTGAATGTGGAGATCAAACTTTAGTTGATCATCTACAATAACTCCTAGAAGTTTTTTGTGAGGTTCAACAGATATGGTTGTGTTGTTAAGGGAGGAGACAATAAAGCTAATTTTGTGATGGTGGAGAGATTTTGGGAGGAATAGAAGGGGTTTGGTTTTCGTAGGGTTTTGCAGAAGTTTGGATGTTAGCCATTTTTCAGCTGAGTGGAGAGATTCTTGGGTAAGGGTGTGAAGGTGGGTGAGATTGTCACAACAGGTGATGATTGTACAGTCATCAGCATATTGTATTAAAGAAGAGTGGGACATGATGAGTAGAGGTCATTAGTAAAGATATTAATCAGGAAGGGTCCAAGGATGGAGCCTTGTGGAACTGCTGTTTTACTGGTAGGAAGGGAGAAGAGACAGATTGTGATTTAACATACTGATATCTACTGGAGAGGTAGCTAGAGAACCAAGAAGTTACAGAGTTGGTGAGATTAAGGGAAGTTAGTTTAGACAGAAGTAATTTGTGTGAAACAGTGTCAAAGGCCTTAGACAGGTGCCGAAATAGACAGGAGACTAACTTATTGTTTTCCCGAGATTTAGCAATAGAATTTGTGAAGGATATCAGTGCATTAGATGTACTGTGGTTAAGGCAAAAGCCATGCTGGGTAGGGGTTAGGAGATTTTCTAGCAGAAGATAATCAAGGAACTGTTTATGAATGCACTTTTTGAGAGTCTTTGATAGGGGTGAAAGAATGGTGATTGGTTTGAAATTGGAGGGGGTCTGTCAAATTATGTCATAGAATTTCTTCCAGATTTCAGGGACAATGTTTTCTCTGATTGATCTATTGATTAATATGGAAATGATTATGAGAATTGCCATATAGCTGAAACACCTGAAGTTCATAAAGGTCATTTGCACATATCCCATGTGACTCTGATACAGGAGGTTTGAGAGGTCACTCAGTGGAAGTTCTAGCGTGGCTGGAGTTTTCATTTAGTATTTACTGATTTACATGGAAATGGAAAAAGTGATAGAATTGGCAGCAAGTTTAAGGACTAGAGGAGGTAGGTTTTCAGCAGACAGTGAGCATGTTTAAAGTTTGCTGAGAAGTGATCTAATATAAGCTGTAGGGGCAGGCTTAAGAGAGGAGGAGGTTGTGTGGGTAGATGAGTCTATGAAGAGGGAATTAAGAAAGGTGGTAGTATCTATGGGAGGGCTGTTAGGGCAGGGGTTTGGTGATGAGTGGCTGCCAGTATGTAGGAGTTTTTTTAGCAGAATGCCAGAATTTACCACTGAAATTACCCAGGCAGCACATTTCACATTTTTTTGGTTACTTTGTTTCTTGGGTGATAAATAAATGCACAGAGAATATCTGTGGCTTTGTCTTTTCTGATAAGACTAAAGGCCTGCAAAAACTACAAGTATTGTTGATGACTCCCTGCTGGTTATTTTTTCCAACTCACCCTCCCATTGTTTGATCTGCTTTTTAAACTTGGTGATTTTTAAGGTGCCCTCCCTTACTGTAAATTTAGCTTTAAAAGCCCCTCCCTTTCTACACTGCTGTTTATATCCTGAATTATTTATTTGCCTTTCCTTGTGCTAGTAGCAATAGGTGTTTACCTGGTCTATCTGAGTTGGGATGCACACAAAAGAGCTTTAGGGCATAGTTGGTATAAAACCTTCTTTTTTCTGATCATGTGTAAGCCTTGCATTTGTGAGACGTTGCTCTTCATGCTGCAGTGTTTATTGGTGCCTTGTATACATAAAATCACCAGAATTTGAAATGTCCTTATAACACACTCCTTGGAACTTTACTGCATTACTCGTGGGGCAATTTGTTTGTGTGGTAAGAAGCATTTACACATTTTGCTAGGACTACTTAGGTTTACCTTACCTTATTATAGCACCAGGACTATTGCTGCTCAGACAGCATCTGGTTTAGGGGCTGGGCATCATCATTGATTAGGTTAGCTGCATAGTACACCAAATAAGCACCCTTCCCTCATCTGGTTACAAATACCCTTCACTCCTGTCTCTTGCAAGTATACATTAGGACCTGCAACCATGGGTGGACACTATCCTGCATCCAGTATGGTGGACATGGGCATCTAGAAGCAATGTAACAATCACTTTATGTACACTGACAACCATTTAATTCTCAAACAGACAAATACAGCATGTGAGAGATGTAATTACACATTGACACTGGAGGCTAGACTATCACATACAGACACAAAAAGCAACAAACATGTTGTCAGCAGCTCACACACATCACTCACTGCACCCACAAGGGACCAAACACGCACAGACCCACATATGGGGAGATGCTCACATGTAACTTAACCAAACCTCAAACACCTCTCAGGCACAGTCCTCAGAAACTGTGCATTCACACAAACAAGGCAATTTCAATCACAACATGTAAAGCCACATCTCAATGTGTCTCATCTACCACACCCATAAGGTGAAGCACTCCACAACCCAGTATTCTTGTCATAGGAGACTCCATTGTGAGACATACTGATGTCCTTCTTACTAGGCTGGATAAGGGGAAGGTTACAATTAATTGCCTGTCAGAGGCCAGGATTCACCAGATCATGCAAGCACTCAAGTCACTTACCCCTAAGTACCATTATGACTCAGTCATAGTTCATGTGGGAGCAAATGACCTGAGATGTACTTGCTTGGACTATATGAACAGAGACATGATTAAGCTCTTATAATATGTGTAATAGGCAGGTATGAGCCTAGCACTGAACAGCATTCTACCTCTCCAAGGATGATGCCACAATGCCAGCAGAAAATGATTGACTTTAACAATTGGTTTAGCTACTGGTGTCATTCCAAAGGGATCCAATACATGGCTGACAGGCCATGCTGATTTTCCAGGGATGGTCTACACTTGTCACCTCTAGGCTTTCAGATATTCGCCAAAACATTATCCACCCCTATAGTACCTTTTTTAGGAATTGACAAACAGACAAACCTTCCAACATAACAAAAGCTACTCAGGACAAGCTAAAGATGTTACTGCTTAATGCTAGGAGTCTCAACAAGAAACTGCATTTCCTGGAAGCTATCCTCACCCTGGAGAAAGCTGATGTCTGTGCAGTTATTGAAACATGGTTTAAAGCCACAAAAAGCACTCTAGCAGTGTATGGCTGCAACACTTTTCATATGTTCAAAGCACCCACTGTACATGAATGAGCAAAAGGTGGAGGTGTATCTATCTACTTAAAGGATAAGCACACCTCAAGGCTGGTGAAACAATATGACATATGTGAGCTACTCATTGTCTAACTAACCATGGAAAAAATCCATTACCATATTCTTGCTAGCTACAGGTCCCCCACCATGAATCATGGATCCATGCATCATACCAGAAGTTACCAGAATCACTCACCATCCAGCCCAATACCATATGCATGGGTCATTTTAACTACTCCTACATTAATTGGGAGGCATACATGACAACTAAATGCAGGCTCAAAGATTTCTTGAATTTGTGAATTCAGATGTTCTTGAACAGCTAGTCTGTACTCCCACTAGGGGAGAAAACATCCTAGATTTGGTACTCACAAATATGGGCGAGTGCTGCACCCCCTGCCTCATTGTGATGTCCTCACTGGTAAAATCAGTTCACAAAGCAGTCTCCTTTGAAATAATGGTGAAACTAGCCCCCCACCTAACCCCCAAAACTTTAAGAATTGCTTTAAGGTAAAATGGCCCCATTAAAGGGTGGCAGAGCTAGTTTCCAAACTCCTCTAAATCCAGAAAACACAGAAACCTATGCAGAAGCACACACAAAAGCCCTGTATAGCCATATAAACAACTGCATAGAAATGACAGTTCCAGACTGAAATAAACACAAATCAAACTGTAAAAACAACCACCTTGGTGAATCCCTGGTATTAATAAGCTGTATAACAAAAGAAAGAAAATCCTGTGGAGAAATAACGGGGAATGTGCACAACAGAGCAAAACAGTCCCTCATTAGTCTAAACAAGTGAATCAGAGAACTAGTCAAGTCTCTGAAAGCAGACATTGAGGTAAAAATAGCCTCCAAACTCAGGGTAATCATAAGGCATTTTTCAGTTATGTCCAAAGTCTTAAGGGCAACACCCAACAATGTACGGAATTAGTTGTAGATGACATCACCTATACTAAGCTGGAAGGTATAGCAAATCTGCTGTCCAACAAATTCAGCTCAAATTTCACCTCCCCATCATGCCCAGATCTCCCCCAAGAAATACTCTCCATCACTACACTGCCAAATATCACCAAACAACAGATTGTCACTATACTGTTTAAAGCTAAAAACATGGCTTCAATGGGGCTTGATGATATGCCAGGTTGCCTCTTAAACAGCTTAAATCAAGACTTATCAGATCCATTAGGATCTCTGTTTAACCACGGTCTCTGGACTGGCTTTGTCCTGATAGAGTGGAGAACAACAACAGTCATCTCTCTGCATAAAGGGGTACCATCTACTGACCCAAGAAATTACAGATCCATAAGTTAAACTAGTCATATATGCAAGGTCATGGAAAGGATAATCATGGACCTGATAAATTATAATATAGGGAACCTACAAACATGAGACCTGACCCAATTCAGCTTTGTCAAGGGCAGGTCATGCCTACTGAATCTGGTAGATTTCCCATTCATATATATTATAAATAAACTCCCCAAACAGGAAATAAATCCATACATCACCAGATGGATAGCCAATTGGCTCATGGAGAGGACACAGGTGGTGAAAGTGGGTGAATTCAGATCCAGCAAGAGGCCAGTTACTACTGATGAGCCACAGGACTCAGTGCTGGGACCACTTTTGCTTGGAATATACTTCTCTGAAGTTAAGGCTAATGTGAAAGGTGCCTGAATGACAAAGTTTGGTGATGACTGCAAGCTGGGGGCAATCATTGAATCCCCCAATGATGCAGATATCCTTCAGCAACATCTAGATCAGACAAATGATTGGCCTAAAACTAAATCTGAGAAACTGCATTATCATACCCTTTGAGAAATCAAATACCCATGCAAATTATAACATCAATAGCATATCCTTAAGAGTAAACTCATAGGTGAAAGATCGAGGTACACAGATAGATAGTAGTCTGAACTTTGAACACCATGTGTCCACAGTGGTGAGGAAGTCCTTCTATGTGGCACAACATATAAGTAAAAGTATGGCATTCTGATCCAAGAAAATTATAGTACTGGTGTACTCAGCCCTCATTAGACCAATACTCGAGTACAATACGCCATTTGGCATGTACTTGATTGGGCACTTACAGCAACTGTAGCAACCTCATGAAGAAAATACAGGGTGTAAACAATATGTTCTATATGGATAGACTGAAAGCCCTCTCCCTTTACTTTGTCTCCTACAGACTATTAAGGAGTGACCTATGCCTGACCTACAAGGCACTCACAAAACTAGTCCTGACAGAGCTGCTGTACATCCATAAGTCAAACAGCACAAGGGTCACCTAATCTAGGGATCCAAATATAGTGACTCAAACAAAACATGCTGGAGTGACAGATGTGTGTCTCACAGATTGTTCCTTCTTTGGAACAGGCTTCCCATTCATAGGTACATAGGTAGGTACTAGACTATTAGCCCTAGGACCTATACAAGCCTAGCTAAAAAGGTACCCTGGCTTTCGCCACCCAAGAAAATTATTTTCCTGTGCCCCTGTCGAGCAGAGCCACAGAGGTGATCCCTGGGGTGAATTTCCTATTTCCCATCCAATCATCAAGATTTTTCTTGAAGAGTGCTAATGAGGAGCTTTGTTTGATATAGATAGGTAGTTTGTTCCAGAGTATGGGAAGTCTCTGGGACAGGAATCTATCCCTCCAGCATAATCTGTTTATTGTGGTGACAAGGTTTAGGTCCCTAGAGTGTGTAGCTTGGAGGGATTGGGATTTCTTTAAGTAGAGCATGTCCAACAGCTCTGGGTTTGACATAGCTTTGTATGTTAGGCAGAGATTGCCTCTGAATAGACGATATGCGATGGAGTAAGGCTGGAGTTTTTGGAAACGGTCTGCATAGCGAATCTGTTTGAGGCCGGTAATCCTCTTTGTGCGGTATTTCTGTAGCCTTTTCAGTTGTTGTAGAAGTCTTGTGAGGTACATACCAAAAGGAGCATTGTACTCTATAATGGGTCTAATGAGTGATGAGTAGTGGGGAACAATGACCTCTTTTTTCCTGGATGAGAAACCTTTTGTGATGAGGTGTGCCACATAGATGGATTTCCACTACTGTGGCTATGTGATTATCAAATGAGAGACTACTGTCCACCTGTGTCCCAAGGTCTCTTATCACACTTTCGGTGTTAAGTAGACTACCACCTATGTGGTAGCTCAGGGGTACAGAGTTTTTACCAAAGGGGATGACAATGCACATTTTGGCATTGAGCTTGAGGCCATGGCTTTGACACCAGGCATCTGTCTCAGTGAGGCCCTTTTGTAGGATGTCCACATCATTAGGAGTTTCAATTATGGCTCCTAGTTTGCAGTCATCTGCGAACTTCATTAGCCAAAGACCTTCTGTGTTAGCCTGTACTTCAGAAAAGTAGATACTAAACAGGAGAGGACCCAGGACTGAACCCTGTGATACTCCACTTGTCACTGGTCTGAAGTCGGATTTGGAGATTGCTACTTTCACAGTGTGGGTTCTGTCAGTGAGCCGGTTGGCAACCCATCTTGTGACATAGGGATTTATACCTAGTTTAGTGAGTTTATCTATAATTCCAGAGTGGGGGATGGTGTCAAAAGCCTTGGCAAGATCTAGATAGGCTGTGTGAACCACCTTACCCTCATCTACGGCTTTGGTGACTGCTTCAAAGAAGTCAATCAGGTTTAGGAGACATGATCTGCCTTTTACAAACCCGGCCTGGGTGGGGTCCAGAGTTTGGAGATTACCAATGTATTTGTTTATAAGTTCCATGATGATATGTTCCATGGCCTTGCAGATCAGGCTCATTAGGCTAATGGGGTGGTAGTTCCCGAGGTCTGTGGTGGCTCCCCCTTTGCGGAGTGGGATAACCGTCACTGTGTGCCTAAGGTGAGGCTATGACTGAACATGGTGCTTAGGTGGGGTGCCAGTTCATTCTGTAGTTCATGTAGAATGCAGCCTGGGATGTTATCAGGTCTCATGGATGCTGTGGTCTTGGCTTTGGAGAGTGTGGTTTTTACCTGTGCACCCATGATTGCAGGAACCTTGCATTCTTTCGGTATAGAGGTGGGCCCTTTACGGGGTGAGGGGGGGTAAAGTTAGCACTGAACCTATCTGTCAGGATGTTGGCAATATCAGTTGGTTCTGTATTTGTAGTGCCATTGTGCTGTAACTCAGAGCAGATCTGAATGTTGCCATTGAGATTCTTGACATAGCTATAGAATGCTTTGTGGTTGTCTTTAGAATCATTGGCGATTTTGTTTTCATAACTAGCTTTGGAGGATTTTATGAGGGATCTCAGCTTCTTACTGAGGCTGACCAGGGAGTTCTTCCAGTCATGGGCTTTTACTCTTTTTTTGCAAAAGTTTCTTTCTTCTGTTGTAGAGTTTGTTTATGGCAGGGGACCACCAGATTGGCTTCCTTTTTTGGAGGATAGCATCTTGGTTCTGTTAGGGATAGCACGATCCATGCACTCGTGTAAGTGCTTATAAGGTGCATTTGTGTAGGATTCAGCAGTCGTACCTCTATTGTCCATCTGCATGGGTGTCGTGAAGTTTGCCACTTCTGTCTTAAGAAGCGTAAAGTTGGCTTTGGAGAAATTTTTTATGGTGGTTTCCCTAATGGGGGGTGCGGGCGGGATGTAGATGTCTAGGCTGATTAGCTTGTGGTTGGATCTGACCAACAAGGAACTGACCTCTGGTGTGGAACACCGGTCACCCATGTTGGTAATGACCAGGTCTAGGATATTGCTGCCCCTGGCGGGGGTGTGGATAAGTTGATTTAAGGGGTTGGAATTTATGAATTCCAGAAAACGTTGAGCAAAAGAGTTGGTACATGAGTAGTTTTCCCAGTTAATGGTGGGGTAGTTGAAATTGCCCATTATTAGGGTGCTGGGTTGTACCCTAATATTTTCCAGTGTATCATGAAATGAGGAGTGAAAATTCTGTGGCATGGTGGGGGATCTGTAGCAAGTTACAATTTGGATTGCGGTCTTGCCCAGAGTTAGTTGCACTTGGATAATCTCGGATGCATTATGCTGAGCAACTAGCCTGAAGGTGTGGATATCCTTAATGTATATGGATACACCTCCATCTTTAGTGTTTCAGTCCAGGTTAGGTGGCCGAAAAGTGTGGTATGAATTATAGCCTGGTAATGCAGGGGTGTTCCCTGGAGTCTTGAACCAGCTGTCTATCACTGCACAGATGTCAATGTTCTCCATTTTAAGGAGTGCATCAAGTGAATGCATTTTGAGGTTTAGACTTCTAGCATTGAGTAGCATTACCTTCAGATTTTGCTTGCTTGTACCTGTTACAATGGTGAATTTGTCATTTGAACCTTGCCTAAAAAAGGCACTATACAGGTAACAAGAGCATTAGCCAGTATCCAGAATCCCAAGGATGACAAGTGCAGGCCATCTCTGGCAAAGCATCATGGTCTGTCGATCATGTCATCCCAGGCAGATAGATACTGGATCCCCTTAGAATGACACCAGAAGCTTAGCCAATTGTTGAAGTCATTCATTTTGTCCTTATACTGTGGTATCATTCTTGGTGATGGCAGGATGCTACTCAGGGCTAGGGTCATACCTGACTGGGCTACAAGATCAGAGAGCTCCTCAATGTCTCTTTTCATGTAGTCGAGGGAGGTATGTCTCAGGTGATTCACACCAACATGGACAATGACAGACTCATATTTGTACTTGTTGTGGAGTGACTTGAGTCTGTGCATTATGTGGCAGATCGTGGCACCCAACAGGCATCTAACAGTAACTTTCTCCTTGTTTAGCCTGTTGAGTGGAACATCAGTGTGCCTGACTATAGAGTCACCTATGACTAGAGTGTTGGGTACGTTGTTATGCCTTATCAGCTCTGGTTAAGTGACACACTGCGTTTATGGGCTATGTGTCATTTGGGTTGTGTTGGGGGTGGAGGTTGCATGCATTTCTGCTTTGGAGGTCTCTGTTGCTTGGGCAGATTTTTACTGAGAGCCTCCACGAATGTAGGTGTGTGTTTTATGTTGCTGTGTATGTGTTTTGGTGGTGTAGGTTTTGAGGGACTATGTGATGAGTGTGATGTGGTGCAAGTGTTTTCCTTCTCCTCTTGACTGTCTAGTCCAGTCTTGGGTGAAGACAGCTTTGTCTATATCAGTGCATCTCCCACAGGTTGTAGTATTGGGTGGTAGGAGGAGAGGATTGTCTGTGTACATGAGGCAATTGCTGCATTGCCCCAAGATGCCCAAATTCATCAGGTAGACAAGAGAAAACACCAGGAGCTGACCCTTAGACATGCCTGGATAGGTGCTTATTTATTAAGTACTAAAAACTGTTTTCCTCTAGGCAAGTGAGGAAAGTTGAGTGGTGTAGTAGTTTATAACTTATTTAGTGCTTACAATGACTTCTAAACAAGTGCTGAGCTCAAAAAAAAAAAAACAGATTTGAGTGCTAAAACTAAAAAAACTGGCTAGTTCTAAGGGAAAATTTGAAGAGCAGACTTTATGGCGCCAGGAATAGTTTAACCTTAGCTAAGCGGCGATGCATAAAGTGTATTTTTTTTAATATAACAGTAGCAAATGAGCAAACTGATTTAAACAAATTAACCAATAAAAGGCTAAAAACTGAGCCCCATTCCAGCAGTCTTTGATCAGACAAGTTCTAACTGCGCACTCCTGCCACTAGGGTGCAGGGGAACCGTCTCCAAAAAAAGATTGTCTGGATTAGTGCTCAAGTTATACAAACAAAGCTAGATTCAGCAGGTCTGAATTTAGTCAGTGCTACAGCAAACAAGGCATACCAATTTCAGAAAGAAACAGTTAAAATAATCAGGCACAATAAGCCTTTAACCAGAAACTCCCAGCTCAGAAGGGCAGAATCTACCCTCTCCTCCCACAAGAGTGCAGACCACACCTTCTTAATGTAAAATAACTGGTCCAAAGCCCAAGTGGTTAAACCAGAACATATACACTTTTAGAATAACAGGCACTAAGCCTTCAGTCAGCAACTCCCATCTTAGAAGGATGTACGTTACCTGTCCTGCCACCACAGTGCAGACCTCAAAACTTCTTATTTTTATATTTAGTTGTTTCATAGAATAATAATTCATATTAAACAGAACTTTTCCTTGGCCCTCTACAAATGCAGTTTGGATCAATGGATGGGGAATTGAAAATTCACACCTGCTGTAGTGCCTAAGTCCCTTATGGATGGTGCAATCTGTAAGATACTCAAAACATATATACAAATTTATGCCATTCTCTTGCCCCTAGGAGCCATATTTTGGGTAAAATCGGATTATATTGGCTAGCTTGTAAAGACTCTTAAGCTGTTAGCCTTGTACTCTCATATGAAACTATGAACTTATGGCATAGGGCAGTGAAACACATGATTTTAGTTTTCATATTATAGCATTGTGATACATTGATTTTAGGAGATGTTCATGCTTTCCCATCTCATCTGGATGTGGCTATGGTATAGTTATGTAATTTTTATATTATGTTATCTATTGAAATAGTTAAGTAATGTGACATGCCATTGGTTTAATTCTCTCTTGTTTGTCTCCCCCACCCTTTATCCTCTCCTTTTTTTTAAAGATTGCTGCTGAAAAACTGACTATCAGCACAGGGAGATAGACCAACTACTAGGGTTAAGCCCACCATACCTTCGCAGGTGGCTGTGGTTTCATGGCACCACCACAAGTAGCACAGACAACCAGCACATCTGGGTCACAACCTGTCGGCATTACCTTCACAACTTCTGCCCTACTCTGCCATAGCTGTTGCTCCAGTAGTAGCCTCTGGGAGTAGTATTGTGGAGGTGATAATTTTGTCACTCAACAGGAGCTGACATTGCTAGTAGAAGACATAATGGAAAGGGGCTTCAATACCCAAATTGGCAGAGTTGAAAATGTCATGTGGTGGATTGCAAAAATGATGCTATGTTTGCATTGACACAACATCTGAAAAAAGGAGACAGTGGTGACAGTTCTGAGGGTGAGGACTAGATTCTCATTGTTCTGTTGCGGGAAATGGATGTGCTTCTGAGCTCCCCTACCTATCTCCAATCATGGTGTTTCACAATCTTTTGTGTCCATCTCCATCCCTGTCTGTCTTGTATGTCCTTTTTGTCTGCACCCACTACCTAACCTACCTTACATACCTGACCCTCTGATTCCTAACCACCTTCCCCAATATTCCTCTCTCTCTCTCTGCAAAAAAAGGCACCTGTCCCAAAAAATAATATGTGCCATACATAGCTTTCCACTTCTCCCATGTGTCATCCAGACACATTTGATTTGGTCAAACTGGCTATAAAACATTATTCTGTTGTCACCCATCCTGGTGTGGTGATGCTCCAAGTCATGAAACCATATGCACAGTACTAGACTGTGTTGTGAAGAAGTGGATAGCTATGGTGGACTCCCACCACCCTCCTACAAATTCCTGTGTTCTTTCTACTTACTCCTACCTTCTGCTTGCCACCCCCCATTTTAACCACTGTCCTAAAAACTCCTTTTTCACATGTTTAATATGGCCAAAAATAGAATTGTACACAGCACACATGGCTAGAAATGGCCCATGGAGAAGTCTTCACTTTTTATTCTCAACATTTCAGCAGAGGTTGGCATCATGCACCAATGCTGAGTAACAGTGAATGCCATTCAACTTCCAATGGCAAGAGCTGAAAATGTTAATTTCAGCTACAGTAGTCCAGTTACTTCCAAGCAAATGTACTTAAATCTGCTGCACCATGGGAGTACACAGTAAAGGCAAAATAACAGCACTAATGTGAAACATTTACTGTAGCAGTACTTAGGCTGTTGTATGTAGCAAGCAAGATGTTCCTGTGTAGCATATTGAGATAATACACCTTTCTGTAGAATGATATTTTTGCAGTGTCATAGGCTTGATTACATCTGTAGGTCAAATTATTATTTTGTGGCATTTTATATTCCTATCACATAGTTAACTGCAAATGTCTGTATTTCTCTCCATTTACAAAATATTATTAACATACCATCCAAATAGTGCAGCAAGACATAATTTGCAAAAATATTGCAGTCCCAACAGGGAGACTGAGTGAGCCACCATTATCCTGTGTATGTCTTGATGTTGGTTGCACACTTCTACCCCTTCTTGCTCCTGATAGCAAGCACGTTATTGTACAGAGCATCAGAACTTAATATTAGGAAGTAACACACCATACAGATGTTCTTACATGTCTCGCAAAAATACTTTTGCTATTCCTCTCTCAGTCTGTCTCTCTCTTTCTCTCTCTGTTCATCTCTTCTGCTTCAATAGGTTTTCACTGTCCTTCAATCATGTTATTTTAAACAGTGTGACGTAGGAGTTCCTTGGTAGCATGATGTGATAATACTTAAGTTAATAGAAAGTTTTTCTGCATACTTTCAAGGGTTCTAATCCAGATATTAGCTGAGTGTTACTGATTGTTTTTACTACACTATTTTATGTGTAGCTGTTGTCTACATATTGTTCTGAGCCAACATTTTCCTTCTGTCATAAGGTACATTGTCCCTGCCCCCGTCTATCTATCCTCTCCCTTCTGTGTCATTAGTCTTCCTCCTCTGCACTTGTGCAATGTCTTTGTTTCAGTTGCACAGCGTCTATATGTTTGTTTTGCATTTTGACAACAAGTTATCTAGATTTCAGGGTGATGTTGACTCAGTTAAGACAGTTTCTTAATGTATGCCTGCACTCCAATGGTTACACTTTTAACTGTGTTACATTGTTGGGTAACCCATTCACACATAATCTATTAGTGTCATCCTACAGTCCACAGCCCTCCTTAGTAAGTGTCTGTTTGTATTGTCAATGCACATTGTGCAACCATGAGATAAGCCAAGTGTGCAATCATCCTGGAACAAACTGTCAGGAATACTTAATTAATAACCCACTGGTTTTCAACTGTGATTGTCATTAGCATCCCATACTGTGAAACAGGTATATGTTCCTCACAGTAACACAATGTACTTTAAGGCCAGTATATAAATCTAAGTATAGAAGTATGTCACTACACGGGACAATCACAGTGCTGTTATGTTGGCTTGTAAAGTATCTGCATTTGTCCCAAAACCTGTGATGCACAGTACCAACTGTTCCAAACAGTGAAATTTTACTAATTACAAATGTGCTTTTTCACATTGTAAAATTCAAACTTCTCCTATGGCACTTGCAACTAATACTGTTTTCCCTAGAATGTGTAATTAGACAGAAAGTTCAATTTTCACCATGTGAAATATGTGTGTTGGGGGTGTAGTGATAGGTAAGCGATGTTTTAATGTCAAATATGTTGTGTCCTCTTCCACTGAGGAGAATACTTTTAACTTTGCACACAGCTCTCTCTGGACTTTATTCAGCTTTTAACACATCATCTCTGTCACACACTGATGTGGTCATCCTGTCAAAAGTGCACTCTCTTCCCTTCAAAGTCTGACTTCTTCTGTGGCACTTGCAGCTAATACTGTACTGTCTGAATTGTGTACATAGGTAGGCAGTTCAATTCTCATCATGAGAAACTCATGCATGTGTGTCTTGGGGGGTGTAATGGCAGTTAAGTAATGCTTCAATGCCAAATGTGCTATGTCCACTCCTACTTAGGAGAATATGTTTAACTTTGTACACAGCTCCTCTGCACTTTTAATACAAACATTTACTGTGCAACACACTGATAAGGTTCAAAAATACTAAATAAACTGATAAGGTTATCCTGTCAAAAGTGCACTCTCTTCCATTAAAAGTCCAACTTTTCCCATGCCGCTAATAATGTCCTTTCTAAATTATCTAACTAGATATGTAGGAGATTCAGTTCTTACTGTTGGGGCAATATGTGTATAGTTGTAAAATCAAGTATATATAGCTTCCAGAACAGAATGCTGTATCAACCTCCAGTCAGGTGAAAATATTAACCTGGGTGAGTATTCCACCATTCCCTTATTCCAGTTTTACCACAAACATCTACTCTACAACAGAGTGATGAGGTCATCCTGTTAAAAGTGCACTCTGTCCCTGTAAGAGTTAGATTTCTCTTGTGGCACTTGCAGCTAATAGTGTCTTCTCTTGATTATGTAACTGGTTAGATATGTGGTTCAAATCTCATGTTGGTGAATTTGGACATATATGTGGTTCTAGTGTCATGGAAGTGAATTTTCAACAAGAGATGTGCTGTATCTACCTCCACTCAGGAAACAATGTTATCTTTGGATGTAGCTCCTTCTGCAGTTATTTCACTTTTAACATGAATTCTTATCTGCAATACAGTGATGAGGTTATCCTGACAAAAGTACATTCTGTCTCCTTAAGAGTCAGACTTGTCCTGTGGTGTTAGCAGCTAATACTGTACTTTCTAGATTGTATAATGTTGGAGGTTCAAATCTCACAGTGGATGTGTGGCTTTGATGTCAGTTACATATAGCTTCCTGAATGATTGTGCTGTATCAACTTCCACTCAGCAGAAGATTTTAACATGGGAGAGGATGGCCCCATCCCCTTATCCTACTTTTACCACAAACATCATCTCTCCATTCCACTACTGAGGTCAGTGTGTGAAAATTGCACACTGTATCCTTACAACTCACAGTTCTCCTGTGGTGCTTGCAGCCAATTCTGTGTTATATAGATTGTGTAAATAGATAGGTAGGGGTTTCAGATCCAACAATGGGTAAATAATAGTGTGGGTACTTTCATGTACAATTGTGTTCCCTTTATGTAAAATTCCACTTGGGTGTTTGTCTGTCATGCTGTGTAAAGAAGGCTTGCAATGCATGCAGTATGTGTTATTACTGTGCACTTCAACCACCTTCATATATTTTTAGAAGCACATCAACATATGAAAGAATGGTGATGTCATCTATTCAAATGTGCACTGTTACAACTGAAAAAGATCATCTTGTGTGGCACATGCAATTCAGGCAGTGTCCTGTACATTGTGATCTTAGGTAGTCTCTTCAAATACTGCCATTACTCCTTAGACTCATTTGTGTTACTATGCCTATGTATATGTAGGTAGGTAACAATGTTATATACTAGCTATCTGCACTGTACACATATGGATGGAGATTCCTATTACAATGACTACTGTCCCTTTGTCACACTGAAATGCTTTCTTTAATGATGATGATGATGCCATTAAATGACATTTGTCTTTCCCTTGAGAACTACTAAGGATTTTTCTTTTTTTCTGTAAATATTTTTATTCATTTTCAAAAACAAGAAAACATGTATACAGGTTATTTATGACAGTGAAGTATTTACAAATTATTTAAAAAGGTTGACTAAAATCACTAAACAGATATCAAACATTAAAACCAAAATAAAAGATTTACAAGGGTGGCTATTGTTGGCATATAATTGACTTTCTATACAATTGTTTCCTGATTATAATTTGCTACAGTCATTACTCTCCAGTATTTCATTTACTTTTTGCAGTGCTATATATAATGATGTAGTTCTTTCAGTTCTTCTTTTAATAGTGTTCATTTCCAGTTGCGATACTGCTGACACCATATTCATGATTTACTTAAAAGTTGGAGAAGCTTTGGATTTCCAGTTTGATGTAATGTTCTTCATTGCAATGGCTAGGAGAGTCCACAAGATTACATATTTTGTTCTTGGTACACAGGCAGGTACAGGTGCATTAAACAAAATAATAGATTTGGAAATCTGGAATTTGTCATTGAATACCATTTGCAGAAAATAATTTATTTTATCCCAATATGGTTTAATCAAATGGCATTCGTAGAACATATGTTGCCAGTCTGCTTTTATTGATAAATCGCATCTCCAGCAGCCAATATTTTTCTTAAACATAAGTTCCATTTTATGAGGGGTTACGTAAGATCTGTGTATGAATTGCCATGTAAAGAGCCTCCAATGTAATGAAAGTGATGTCTGCTTTGGAGAGAGAAGAATTAATTTTTTGTCTCTGTCATTTGGCACATGTCCATTAATTGATCTATAATAGTTCCATATTTTGTCATTATTTTAGGTTTTTATTTTTTGTTTGCTTTATAAATAGATGATAAGTATCCCTTTCCAGTAATGGGTTGATTCATTAGTAATATTATATGATCTATAAGATTAGAAACATTCTGTCTTATTGATGGTTGCATTGTTTCTTGTTTTCTTAATATATATTGTCTTAATTCTTGTATATGTAGCCATGAACTATTTTCCATATTTAATTTCCTTTTAATTTGGTCTATTGTCAGAAGTTTTCCAGAGTTTACCAATTGATGCCAATATATTAATCCCTTTTGTTTAAGCATGTTGAATACTTCTATATTACCTTGTGTGCACAATACTGGGTATAATAAAAATGACCATGCATTAATATCAGGATTGCTATTAATAAGATTTTTGAAAATTTTTAATGTATAAGTAATGTATTTGGAACTTATATTTTTATGCTTATGCATCATCATATATTCCTTCATCAGCCATAGAAAATTATTTGGTATGAAATCGGTATACTTATTTGTTATTACAAATCCTGATTTTAACCAGATTTTCTCATGAACTAGCTTCCATTTTGATGTATATTTTGTATTTAGCCATAATGATATTGTTTTAATAATTGTTTTAATAACAGATAAATGCAAATATACTTCTATGTCTGGTAAACCTATGCCACCCATATCCCAATCATCTAGATGATATTTCATAGCTATCCTTGTTTTTTTTTGGATATCATAGGACTCTTACTATTAAATAATTTAATTGCTTTAGGTGCGATTTAGCAGGTGGCAAAGAACAAGCTTGTATAACATAAAGAATTTTGGAAATATGATCATTTTAATTATATAGAGCCTTTCTTCCATTGAAAAGAACAACTTATTCCATCTTTGTATTACATTTTTAATATTATTTAAGATCTCTTTATAATTTGTTTCAATTGTAGTATCTAGATTGTTAGTTATTATAATTCCCAAGTATTTAATTATATTATTGGTGGGTTTATATTTATGGTATTTTTTATTTAGATCTTTTTTATTAGTATTTATAAGCAATACATTTGTTTTGTTCTCATTAAATTTAAGACCCGAAAAGTTTTGAAAGTTTTGAATTGAGTCCCATAATGCTTTTAGAGAGCTATTATTATTCTTTAAGGTAATTAAAATATCATTAGCAAAAAGTAGAATTTTAAGCTCTAGGCTGTTGTCTAATTGTATTCCTTCAATATTTTTATCCATACATATATTAGTTGCTAAGGGTTCAATGACTAGTGCAAACAATAATGAAGAAAGAGGACAGCCTTGTTTTGTGCCCTTTGTTATTTTAATAGATTTAGACAGACAAGATCCCAGTTTTATATAAGCCAATGATTTTTCATATAATGATTTTATTAACAAGGTAAAGTTATTTGAGAAGCCATATTCTTCTAAAACTAGCCATAGATAATCCCAGTTCACTGAATCAAATGCGCTATTTATGTCTAAACTTATAACATTCATGTTGTTTTTTGTGACATTTATATAATCAATTAAGGAAAGAATTCTTTTGATGTTGTCATAAGTGTTCCTATCTTTTATAAAACCTGTTTGATTCTCCTCTATCAGAAATGATAGTAATTGTTTGATTCGAGCAGCATGTATTGCCATAAAAATTTTATAATCTATATTAAGAAGTGAAATGAGTCTGTATGATGAACATTCACTGGGATCTTTACTTTGTTTCAGAATTGGTGATATTAGTGTGTACTTCCAAGAAGGAGGGATGTCTTTACCATTTTTAACTGATGTAAAGACATTCAATAACAACAGCAAAGTCTCATTAGATGGTAATTTAAACATTTCTGGGGTGATATTATCTATACCTGGAGCTTTGTTTAATTTTAGCTTATTTACTTGAGCTTGAAGTTCTGTCATTGTTATTTGCTTATCTATTAGTTGTACCTGCTCCTCTAATAACCCAACTTTAACATTGTTTTTAAGAAAAGCCTTCAATACTGACTGTGTTTCTATTTTCTCATTTTGATTAAGTTTATGAAAGAATAGCCTAAATGCTTCTAGTATTCATTCTAAATCAGACACTTTCTTTTTGGTTTCTATATTATGAATTTCCTTGATTTGATTTGTTTTAATCATCTTTTTAGTCCTATTTGCTATTTTTCATTGGTTTTTAGGGTTCATTGAATAGGAACATAGTTAAATTTTTTCTAAGTTGATCATTGTTTTGTGGTGTAGTGTCTCTGAGTATTTTTTATTAGTATCTTCCAGTTCTTTTATTAAGTTGGTGTTTCCATTTTGAATATCAAGCTTTAAATTATCCACTTTTGACAGTAATTCCATTAATTCCTTATTCCACTGTTTTTGTTTATTTTTATACCACCCCACCACTCTTCCATATAGGTATGCCTTCAATGCATCCCATATATATATTTCAGGTACATCTTTCGTAAGATTCATATCTAAGAATGCTTGTGCCTCTTTAATATAAAATTCCTTAAAATCTTTGAGATTTGTTATGTAAGATGGTATTCTTGTTACTGACATCTTTCTCTTGAAACACAAGTCTACCTCAAACTGTTGTGGTGTTATGGTCCGAAAATGGCATGAAATTGCCTTGACTTTATTTAATTTAGTGGTTAAATCTTTTGTTATGTACACTCGATCTATTCTAGAATATGTATTATGTCTATGGGAAAAATGTGTAAAGAATAGTGAATCTGGGACAGCATACTCATTTATGTCAACTATATTACAAGTTTCAACAAACTCAGATAACACTTTTGTTAAAGGTGGTCTCTTACATGTAGTTTTAGTATTTGTGTCAGTTTCTTTTATAATGCAATTGAAATCTCCAGCTACAATTAAATTGCCTTTGGCATATTGTATGCCATCTAAGTGTTGTTTGGTCACTCTAACTCCTAGTCCTGGTATTTAATAAATATTCACTAATGTATATACCATTTCATTGATAGATATTGTCACTAGACAAAACATTCCTGAGTTGTCATAAAATGTGTTTACGATTTTAGGCATTAAAGTAGTGTTTTTCAACAAAATTGCTATTCCCCTTCACTTTTGACTATAGGTGGAACTTACTAGTACTGTATAATTTTTATTATTTATTTTATTTATGTCTTCCTGTGTAAAGTGTGTTTCCTGTAAAAATACTAGTTGTGCTTCACATAGCTTTAAATATCTGTAAAGACTTCCCCTTTTGCAGCTATTATTTAAACCATTTACATTAATAGATATATATTTTGCAATTGGATTTATATTAGCTTTGCTTTTATCCATATTCATATACTCATAACAATGTGTAGATGTGTGTACATGAAGAGAATGACTTGCTCTTTCTTCTTCCAACAGTATTACAATAGATTATAGACACCCAATAAAAGTACATTAGAAGATCATAACTGAAAACATTATAAGATAAACAACCACCAAACCCCTCCATGAGAAAAAACATATCATCCTTGAATGATTTAACCATTCAAGTGATCCCTCTAGATCTGCATTTCAGCATCCTCCCCCAGCCCCGCCACATGGTAGTTTTATAATGAAAAGTATCCTATATATCTTTTAAGTATACATGTATTTGTATTTACATATTACTTAAATACAGTCTCTATTTTTAATATTTTATAAAACACTAAGGCAACACAACTATACCCAGATTTACTACTTAACTATTTGGCTTTGTTTAATTTGTAAAGAAAAATCTCTTATTTTAATATATCTTTTGCATAGCAATAACAGTTATGCATCTTAAAAATAATATGCTTGCTGTTTATCTCCCTTGTAGTGCGAATTGCATTCATAAGTATCAAACTTTTGTAATGGTCTATAAAAAAAATTTAAGTATTATATGCATCAGTTGTTAACTATACTACAACTTAATTAAATCATGAAGTGTCCGTAATAATTAACATAATATTACACTTTTATTGTCATATATCAGTAATCTTATAGTTTTCATTTAATTCAAAAAGTCATATTTTAGAGGCATAAATGTTACTAATTTATTTTTGTCATTGGTATCATATAGCTTAAGACTATATTTCCTGGCAGTTCCTATATATTCTTAGTGCCACTGGCACATTTCACCACTAGTATACCACGTATGTCATATGTCAATTAGCAACTGATAATCCTTATGATATTACAGGATTTATCTACAGTGTTATAACTGCAAGGTTGAAAAATATAACAAGCATAGTAAACTTTAAACATGCTATAACACAATTGTTTGGTACTTGTTACTGTCAACCCTTCTACATACATGGGAAAGGATAACCTTATATGACCTCCAACCATTTTCCTTCTTTTTTTCTCTTCATCCTTCTATTCTCCATTTTTTAATAAATATTTATTTCTATTGTGGCTTCTTTGAATTTAGTGATGGTACTCAATATCATATTATAGATAATATAAAACATTCAAACCAAGAACATGCCCAATATAGAGACATATTCTCAGCTCAAATGGTCCACACCATATATTTATAACATTGCAGTCAGAAATATACTAATGAATAAGCAATAACCAGCAGCTTTGCAGCATGTGTGTGTCTCTAACAAGTACATACCTATAGGATATTTTTATTCTTGCAGGGAACAGCAGGTGCACTTTAAGTTGCCTTTTTTTCAATTCCTTTATCAGAGGGAGACATTCTTTTCTTGCAGTTATAAGTCCAGCATTATAATCATTATCAAATCTGATTATGTTGTCTTTGTATTTAACTGTAGAAGTTGACCATGCTGTCTTTAAAATAAGTTCCTTATCCTGTGATGAAAAAAAACTTTACTATTATTGATCTCAGGTGATTTTTTGATTTGATGGTTGATGAAGGAGCTCTTAAGGATCTATGGGCTTTTTCAATTCCATAAGAAAGAGCTTCAGGCAATTTTAAAACTTCTGGTAACCAGGTAGTAAGGAAAGTCACCATGTTATCTCCCTCTGTTTTCTCTGGCAGCCCATAGATACAAAGGTTATTTCATCTGGACCTATTCTCTAGATCCTCTATTTTATTTTGTAATGAAGCATTTTGTTTTGATAAAAAATGTAGCTGAAGATCTTGCTCTAAGAGTCTGCCCTCAGTATCATTTAGGGATCTCTCTATGTCAGCTATTTGAGACTTCTGTTGTGTCATTATTTCTTGTAGTTGCTGTATTTGTTTTGTAGATCTCTCTTCAAAAGTGTCCAGTTTTGTGTTCATTTTGTCAAATTTCACTGATAAGTCTTGTATAGCATTTAATAAAGACTGTATCTCCTTTCTCATCATCTGGTCCTGTGTGGTATTCTTAGAAAAGCTCATTTCCTGTAGATTCAGATACCTTCCTTCTTATTTTTTGACATGAAAAATAATGATTAAAGCCAACATTTTGCAATGTAGACTTCTAGTGATATTAGTAGAAGTAATTCAGCAAAATAGGTTTGTCTACAATATCTAGTTTTTAAAATTTCCTGTAAAAATATCTTTTGAGTGCAGAGCTGAGAAAAGATGCTGCTAACCAGTCTACATCTTAGCCACGCCCCCCACTAAGGATTTTTCTGTGGCACTGAGGACATAAGACTATGGTCTGTATTCTTGTGTCTTAGTAAGACATGTATTCATATCTGTGATTAACAAAATGGTGTACGGAGTGGGAAAAATGCACCAAGAAAAAACAGAATCACCACTCGAAGTAGCCAAGAACCAGACTTGGTAGTATCAAATAAAAATATTTAATTCCACAACAAGAAAGACTCAGTAGTAACACAATCATTCAAGCACTTTTGTCATCCAAGACTTCTTCAGAACTGTGTAATACATCACTGACACAGCTTAAATAAGCAGTCCCCCCACTTAACACACTAATTAAACTTTAAAAACATACAACCTAAGATATCATTCTAAAACAGCAATACATAATACATAAATAAAATTTTGAACTAGTACAAAGTATTTGACAAGTATTGTATATAATAACACCAATACTATAACTTAGTAGCCCTATGTTTCAACTCTGGCTTGACACAAATGTGGTCATTAATACCAGGGGCTACAGTGGCATTCAAACGAATTTGCCATCGCATTTCAGCCCTGTCCAATTTGTTGGTCCAGTCACCCTGTCTAATATGCATACCTACCACCTCCAAAATACCAAAATGGAAAAAGTGGTCAGGATTGAGGTTAACATGCCGGAATAGTGCATTATTGTAATCCCTTTTCCTAATACTATATAGGTGTTCATAAATTCTTCTCTGAAACTTTCTTTCCGTTTTACCCATATAGAAATTGTGACAACCCTGGCATACAGCAATATAGACTATACCGTTGGTGTTACAAGTTTCTGTGGCCAACCTAACTTCAAAGTCATTGGAACCTAAGCAAGCAGTAGGGCATTAGATAATGTATTTACAATACTCGTGTGCCCCACACTTGGTAGTTCCCTTAATATTCTTATTCTTACTCTCAATAGGATGTTCTAACAAGTTTTTCAAATTCCTGTTGGTCCTGTAGGAGAAAATGGGTACCTTGCCTAAAACAGCCATCAATTCTTGGTTCACTTTGAATAAAACCCAGTTTTTCTTTATAATCTCTCTAATGAAGTTCGAAGTGTCCCCAAAAGTCAGAATCATAGAATAAGAGAAGTCATTATTTTGTTGGTGAGTGACTTCAAATTCCTTATTCTAGCTAACCCCAAGTAGAGATTTGTACTTATTACCCCATTCACTTGTGATTTCCTTGCTAATGGTAACCACAGAATCTGACGGATACCCCCAAGTAGAGGTTTGTACCTATTACCCCATTCACTTGTGACTTGTTCGCTAATGGTAACCACAGAATCCGACGGGTACCCCCTGGCTACAAATATTTTGATCAGTTTGTCCATTTCCAGCTTAACTGTTTCAAAGTCAGAGCACATTCTGGCTATACGCACCATCTGACCTTTCACTATATTCCTTTTCACAAAGTGGGGGTGGCAACTCCGGAACTCAAGATAGCCATTTGAGAAAGTGGGTTTTCGGTAAACACTAGACCAAAAACACTTCTTATTCGAGTCCTTCCAAATACACACATCCAGGTAATTAATCCTAGAGCTACCTCTGTTACAAGTAAATTTAAAATAATCACAAAGATTCAAAGGGAATGTGGTAGGGATACTACATATGACCAAGAATACCCCCCCCCCTCTAAGGAGGTCCGAAAGACTTCAAAATAAAAACAATTTTAGGAATGATCATTTTTTTAGGACAGCAGGGAAGGGTAAGGGTGAACACTTACAGGAATCAGAAACAATGGAAGAAGAACAGTTACCACTAGATATTCCTACTTGTGATAATACAACAGTGAGTGAAGCAGATGAGATTATTACTTCATTTGGGGGAGTCCTACACACATACCAGGGGGTTTAATATTTTCAACTACGTAGGTGTTGAAGTAAGTAAGAACCTTTTTCACTTTTAATGAAGGGAATAAAATTTGTACTATCTAGGAAGGAGGATGTTTGTACTGTTTTAACTGAATTTAAAATTTTCACTAGAAAGATGAACTTGAAATATCTGTTTAGGGACAACCCTTCATATAATGAAAAGAAAAAAATTAAAAAAGAAGAGCTGTTATAACCCACCTCTACACCCTCTTATAGGGACATCTGACAAGATATGCTCCCAGGAGATATATCAAATGTTGAAAAAACAGAAATATAAACAGTTCAACTTGACTAGAAAAGAAAAAGAACTGTTAGAAGAACTAAGAAGTAAGTCTAGTTTGAGACTTATGAAACCGGACAAAGGTGGGGGGGGGTGACTATTGTTAACACTGAAGATTATAACAACAAAATATTTGGTATGTTACAGGACCAGTGTGTTTCTAGAAATGAAATAAACATTGCTTACAGGAAAATTAAAATGACACTGGAAGACTCTCTACTTCAGGGAGTTATTAACAAAGAAACCTACCATTTTTTGTATAATGAACATCCAAGAATTCTGGTGGCCTTCGGTATTCTGAAGACCTATAAAAATATTTATGATCCCCCATACAGACTTATAATCTCCTGCCAAAACAGTATTTCCTACTCATTAGAGGTTTTTGTTGACCGGGTGGTGAGGAAATCCTTAACCCATATTGGCCATATGTTAGTAGACATTTGGGATTTTTTGGGTTGGATAAAGGAAGAACATTATAGTGAGGAGGTTAACTTTTCCACAGTTGATGCTGTGGACTTATTCACTTCTGTACCCCACAGGTTAGGCTTGTAATATTTTCATGAGGTACTAGTTGAGAAAACTAATTTGGGGAACACCATGGTCAATTTTATTATGGTGTTAATAGAGATTATTTTGATGAACAATTTTCTTAGTTTTGGTGGGGAGTTTTTCCACCAGACAAATGGTATAGCAATGGGTAATAGTTGTGCACCTTTGTTTACAAACATAGTCATGTACCATTGGGAAGGTGAGTTCATTTTTAAAAGTCCATTTAAAGACTCTTGGGGGGTGTATTTAAGATTCTTGGATGATCTTTTCATTCTTTGGAAAATAGGGGACCAAAATACTTCTTAGATTTTCATAATAATCTTTGTGATTATTTTAAATTTAGTGGTAACAATGGTAGCTCTAGGATTAACCACCTGGATGTGTGTATTTAGAAGGACTCAAATAAGAAGTGTTTTTGGTCTAGTGTTTACCGAAAACCCACTTTCTCAAATGACTTTCTGAGTTCCAGAGTTGTCACCCCCACTTTGTGAAAAGGAATATAGTGAAAGGTCAGATGGTGCGTATAGCCAGAATGTGCTCTGACTTTGACACAGTTAAGCTGCAAATGGACAAACTGATCAAAATGTTTGTAGCCAGGGGGTACCCGTCGGATTCTGCGGTTACCATTAGCGAGCAAGTCACAAGTGAATGGGGTAATAGGTACAAACCTCTACTTGGGGTTAGCCAGAATAAGGAACTTGAAGTTACTCAGCAACAAAATAATGACTTCTCTTATTCTATGGTTCTGACTTTTGGGGACACTTCGAACCTCATTAGAGAGATTATAAAGAAAAATTGGGTTTTATTCAAAGTGAACCAAGAATTGATGGCTGTTTTAGGCAAGGTACCCATTTTCTCCTAAAGGACCAACAGCAATTTGAAAAACTTGTTAGAACATCCTATTGAGAGTAAGAATAAAAATATTAAGGGAACTACCAAGTTTGGGGGCATGCGAGTATTGTAAATACATTATCTCATGCCCTACTGTTTGCTTAGGTTCCAATGACTTTGAAGTTAGGTTGGCCACTGGAACTTGTAACACAAACGGTTTAGTCTATATTGCTGTATGCCAGGGTTGTCACAATTTCTATATAGGTAAAATGGAAAGGAGGTTTTGGAGAAGAATTTATGAACACCTATATAGTATTAGGAAAAGGGACAACAATAATGCAGTATTCTGGCATATTAACCTCAATCCTGACCACTTTTTCCATTTTGGTATTTTGGAGGTGGTAGGTATGGACATTAGAGGGGGGGGGGGTGACTAGACCAACAAATTGGACAGGGCTGAAATGTGATGGAAAATTCATTTGAATGCCACTGTAGCCCCTGGTATTAATGACCATATTTGTATCAAGCCAGAGTTGAAACATAGGGCTACTAAGTTATAGTATTGGTGTTATTATATACAATACTTGTCAAACACTTTGTACTAGTTCAAAATTTTATTTATGTATTATGTATTGCTGTTTTAGAATGATTTTTTTAGGGAGTATGTTTTTAAAGTTTAATTAGTGTGTTAAGTGGGGGGGACTGCTTATTTAAGGTGTGTCAATGATGTATTACATAGTTCTGAAGAAGTCTAGGATGACGAAAGTGCTTGACTGACTGTGTTACTACTGAATCATTCTTGTTGTGGAATTAAATATTTTTATTTGATACTACTGAGTCTAATTCTTGGCTACTTGGAGTGGCAAATCTGTGATTATCCACACATTGTGGCTGACTGTCATTCTCCTGTCAAAGTGATGACTACATTACACATCTTGTGTGTCTGAGTATACCTAGTAACAGGCAATGTTGTGTGAAAAACACACATATACTGATATTATTTTTAAGAAATGACAGGCACACATCTCCCTTGCAGCAATAAAATGTTGTAACATCTTCAAAGACCACAATAGCTCACACTTACAGTACTAATGGCATCACAGTGTATTTATTATTTCCCTTATCATGCAGCTTCTGTTGTTGCATAGTCAGGTGCTCAAAATCCACATTGTCTGACTACAAGCATTGCCTATCCTAATGTTGTTATGCTTGACTGACATCCACAAGTGTCGTAATATATACAATTACAGCGGGAGAAACCTCCTCCAACTCTTTTATCTCATTCAAATTGCAGTGCAGTCATATAATGTAATGACTTTGCATAAGTGGACACTCATAGCTTTGTTGATTTATACATGTTTGTAGTTGGTGTAACATTCTATGAATGTATTGACATTACACAAACAACAGTATGTGAAATTATTATTCTCTATCTTTATTTATTATTAATCCAAATAATATATTTGTTTCTGTTGTTTACATCCTGTTATGGCAGTGTTCACTGTACTGTCTTGTGAGCATGCCCAGTAGAATCCTATATTACATGCACTCTATTTACAGAGACCTTGAAGTACTGCAATGTCATCAGATCTGTGTTGTCATTCATTTGTGTATTCTGATTGTTATTATATTACTGTTTATGATGTACATGTATATAAAAACATGTTTGTCTAAGACATGTGTGAATGTAATGCACCCCCCATATCAATGGCTGTCCAATGAGAAAGTTTAAAACATGTCCCTTTCCAGCTGATCTGTACAGCTCATGTCTTGTTTATACAGGATGGAGTGGAAGATATAGAAATATAGTCAGTTATCACACATGCATTCTCTGTATATACATGCCATATTCAATAACTGTACTGTATGCGAATGGCCCATAATGTATCCACAGTCCTTGCTAACTATTATCTCAACTTGGTATGTTATCAACATTAATATCATATTTACTCTCCTTTCTTACAATATTGTATTGTGTCCCTTTCAAATCCACTATCATGTCCATTTTTAAGTTATGTAATGAGTGAACAGTTGCAAACAAGATTATTCATTATTACCATTGATATGGATGTTATTCCTATTAAAAAATAATGATGTTAAGTTGTCCAATCTCGCCTTCGTTCTTGCTGGATGCGGTTCGGAGCCGATCCTCGGCTCTGACTTGGCCACTTACTATAGCTCGAGAGCTCTTTACTGGCTCAAGGCTACCCCTTATCCCAGAATGCCCAACGTCAGCTACCCAGATCTCGTTTGCCATGAGGTTGCGTTCAATACTGGCTCAGGCTTAGTATAATTTTTTGTATCTTTTAAATTCAAATATTGTGCTTAAAATCTGATATAATTCTTCTTTGGTAGTAGTTTGTAAGTTTCTTTTACTGTAAACCCTCTTATCTCATCCTTGTGCTTTACTTTTGTGCTGTGTTGGCCATCGCCCTTTAGTCGCTAGGCCTTATGTTATTCCCTGAACTCGTTTAACTTAGAGAAAACCCCCCCCCCCCAAGGACAGCCGTTTAAGTTAGAGGCTCTCCTTTAAGGTTTTTATTAATTTTTAGTTTTTCTATTGTAGTTTGACTTTTGCTAAAATGTCTAAGGAAGTTAAAACCTCTGGTTTTAAAAAGTGTGACTCATGCTGTCAGAAGATGTCTCTGACAGATGGGCACACTAGTTGTGTTTACTGCTTGGGGGCTCTGCACCTGCAGGACTCTTGTGCTATTTGTCATGCTTTTAGTCCAAGGGTCCTGCAGGAGCAGAAAAACAAGAAAAACAGGATTCTCCAGTTAAAGCATCTCAGCCAGTGAAACCTTTGAATCCAGTCAAGCCATTGGCTCCATGTTCAGAACTGACCTGTGAGCTTGACAAACCAAGTGTGTCGGTGCTGGCTAGCACAGACAAGACTACTCCTCCATCGGCTCCAACTGTTATTTTGGAGCTGTCTCAGAGTCATAAAAGAGCTAGGTCTCCTTCTTTGGAGCCGATTCACTTGGTGCCACAATCACCATTACTTTAAAGTAAGTTCAGTCATCGCTCATCTTCCCACTCCTCTCGATCCTCAAGGTTATCAGATCAGGATGTGGAGAGAGTGGTCAGTAGGTTGCTTAAGTCACAGGCCCTTGCTAAAATGCTTTCAAGCCCACCTCAACAGGCTTTGGCTACGTCTGCTTCAATTTTGATTCCTCCTCCGACTATGCTTAGTTCGGAGACGGAATCCATGAATGCTCCGATAGTGGTTCCTTTGACTCCGATGACATCCTCATCAGCTTTGATGTTAGCTCCGATTACCTCGATTCTTTCTCCCATAGAGGTATCTAGGCACCGAAGCTCTCTCGTCAGTGCTGAGGGGGGAAGTGGCATCAGACCCTTGTCCGACCCCGCTCTTCCTCTCGGAGCATCAGCTCAGTTGAGCTTGGCTCCCACATCAGCCTCAGGGCTGTTGCCCTCAGTGCAGGGTGGTATTCCTGTCTCTTCAGAGCTGGAGCCCTCCTTGTGTTGAGACCGTGACACCTTCGAGGTCATGTAGAGAGTGCTGCCCCCACAGACGGCTCCACTATCGGTTCCATCGGCTCCATCCCCCTCTCTGTCTCTGACAACCTCTGCTCCTCCTCCAGCCCCAAAGCGTAGGGAACCTATGCCCCAGGACACCCCATTGGGTGAACCCTCTTCTTCCAAAACCTCCCCAGAGCATTCTGAGCCAGCTTATCAGAAGAAAAAGTGCAAGAGGAAGCACCAAGACTCCCGAGTCTGTTACCTCAGATACAGACCTGGATGAATCAGGGGGTCCCCAAGGTCCCCCTCTGAAGATGTTTCCTTTTCGGACATCCTTGAGATTCTCAAACAGAGGCATAACTGGACTTCCCTAGCCCCCTCTGTGGATGAGTCTGTATATCTGGATGCATTTGATTCCTGACCTTCTGTCTTTTGATCCACTCATGCCTGTAGTGTCTCGAAAGGCTTGGTCAGCTCCAGATTCCATGGAACCTGTCCCAAGGAGATCCAATGAATTCATCACAGCTCCCCAAGACAAACAATTCTTAACTAAAGGTGTCCCAGTTGATGCCATGGTGGTAGCAGCAGCCACAAAGAGAGAGTTAGCTAAATCCTCCTCATCTGTCCATCTACCGAATAAAGACTCTCGTAAGATGGACAGATATGGGAAGTTGATGTTTCCGTTAGCAACCTTCTCCCTTAGGTCCCTGAACTATCTTTCCCATTTTACTAGGCTTCAGAGGGATCTCCTAAAAGAGCTTGGAGATACCCTACAAGATCCCACAGCTGAGGGAGCTTCAGCCAAGGTAGCTACCCAGCTGGCAACTCTTAATTCAATAGTCAACTCCTCCATGAGGCTTATTTCACATGCAGCCGATGGAGCGAGTAGAGCTGCAGGAACAGGAGTGGTTCTTAGGAGACATTCTTGGCTGTGGCTGTGTCAGTTTGTGGAACCTTTCAGAGCGTCCTTCATCAATACCCCCTTTGATGGCTCCCCTCTCTTTGGGCCTCAGGTGAAAGACACACTTACCAGGTGCCAGCAAGAAGGCAATATGCTCTCTGATGTCGGAGTCCATTTCTCCACTCCTACCAGACCATTCCCAAAGGGTCAGAATGGTGGAAAGATGTGGTTTCAAAAATCTCAGGGACCCTTGCCTGATGCACATGGTGATTTTTCCCCCAGGGGCAGAAGGGGAAATAATAACAATGACAGATGCCGCCCTCGTGGCAGAGGGGGGTCTGCAAAATCAGGGTGACAGAGATACATTCTCTTCCAAACCCTATCAACATCCCTGAAGGGATGCCCGACTGCTCAACTCTGGAGGCAGTCGGGGGAAGGCTTTCATTGTACCCAATCATCTGGCAAAATATTACAAAAGACAAATGGCTACTAGCCATTATATCTGGAGGTTACAAGATTCCTTTTCATCAACCCCGTTTTATTTAAAAAAATCCATCCCAGATGTTCCACCCAATCTAAAGGATCAGGCAGTCACAGAAGTTTCAAGACTGCTAGAAAAAAGAGCCATCCAGGAAGTCCCCACAGACCAAGTAGGATCTGGAACTTACTCAAGATTCTTTTTATTGCCCAAAAAGACAGGGGACTGGAGACCAATCCTGGATCTCAGCAGGTTAAACAAATCTGTACAAAAAGAAAAGTTCCAGATGGTAACACTGCAGTCCATTCTTCCCTTTCTAGGTCAGGACAATTGGATGTGCTCCATAGATCTTCAGGATGCATACTATCATATACAATGGACAGACAGTCGAGAAGATTTCTATGCTTATGGCTAGGGGCCAGTCATTACCAATTCAGAGCTCTGCCCTTTGGTCTCACCACAGCCCCCAGAATGTTCACCAAATGCATGGCAGTAGTCACGGCTCACCTGAGATGTTTAGGATTCCAGGTGCTTATCTGGATGACTGGCTCCTCACTGCTACCACCAGGCAACAACTTATAGAGGCACGAGATTATATCATCACATCCTGTGCTCAACTAGGCATCACAATAAACTTTGAAAAATCTGCCTCATTGCCCTTTCAGTCTATTACATACATAAGAGCAGAGCTAAACACAAGAAAAATGATTGTAATTGCCTCAGGAAAGAGTTTCCATTATTCAAAAACAGGTATCATATCTCCTAAGGAGCAAAAGAATTCACGTCAAATATGTCCTTCAAGCTCTAGGGTCCATGGCAGCAGCCATTCTTCTAGTTCCCTTAACACGCTTTCACATGAGAATCCTTCAGTGGCTTCTTTTCACACAATGGTCCTTCCAGGAATTACCCATGTCTCACATGATGCCAATTATGGAATCTTGCAAAAGACACCTTTCCTGGTGGATGGCCTTCCCACTAGTTACTCGGGCAGACCTTTCATGGATCCCCATCCGGTCACCACAGTGACCACAGACGCTTCCCTGATAGGGTGGGGGGGCATTATCTAGGGAAGACAGTCCAAGGCACTTGGCAACCTCATGAGTACCACTTGCACATCAACATCCTGGAGATGAGAGACTCTCTCCCTGCCGGGACCATTGCAATACAGATGGACAATATGTCAGTGGTTTGGTACATCAACAAACAGGGCAGAACCAGGTCTTACCCCTTGTACCGAGAGGCCCTCAGACTGTGGCAATGGCAATTTCCTCCCAACGTTTTCTGACAGCAATGCATATCCCTGGGACATCCAACGTAATAGTGGACAGGCTCAGCAGGGTGATCCTCATGCCTCACGAGTGGTCTCTGAAACAGGAAATTGTGGATCTTATTTTCTGCAAATGGGGCCAGCCTCGCTGTGATCTCTTTGCCTCTCCTCTCAACAACAAATGCAGCAGCTACTTCTCCCTTGTTCCTCTTCCAGGTCAGACACCCAGGGATGCTCTAGTCCACAGTTGGCCTCAGGGACTCCTTTATGCATTTTCCCCCTTTCCCCTAATTCCAAAAGTCATTCAGAAAGCAAAATCATTGGGTTGCAAAATGATCCTCATTGCCCCCTTTTGGCCTCAACAGATTTGGTTTCTGTTCCTTCACCCCACCTTCTAGCCCAGCCTTGGATTCTGGACCCAGTACCGGACCTCTTGATTCATCAATCAGGTGGGCTATACCAATCCCTCCAATCTCTCAAGCTCACAGCTTGGTTACTCCACTTCCAGTCCTAGCCAGGCTCCCCAATATTTCCCCAGCAGTGCGTGATATTATTGCTTCCTCCCATAAGACAAATACAAGGAAAGTCTATGCTAGTAAATGGAAAAGATTCTCTTACTGGGCAGAATCCAGAAATTTAGATCCTTTTACAGCTCCTATACACGAGATTTTGGATTTCTCAGCAGAATTGTTTCATTCTGGTGCAGCGGCTGCTACCATCAGAGTACAATTAGCTGCCATTTCAAATTTTCATGTCAGAGTCCTTAACTCCAGCATAATGTCTCACAAACTCTGTAAGGCCTTCATGAGAGGTACATCTCTACTTAGACCCCTAGTAAAAGAGCTCCTTCCACCTTGGGATCTCAGTTTGGTTCTGGTCTCCTTGATACTGCCACCCTTTGAACCAGCAGCATCATGTTCCTTGAAAAGCATCGTGTTCCTTGAAATTTCTCTCTTGGAAAACTCTTTTCTTAGTTGCTATTACTTCTGCCAGATGTGTTTCAGAACTTCATGCACTATGTGTTCACCCTCCATACCTAGTTTTTCACAAAGACAGAGTTTCTCTGAGAACCAACCCATCTTTTCTACCTAAAGTTTGTTCAGAACACAATTTGAATCAATCCATTGACCTTCCTGTCTTTTTCCCGAATCATTCCAACAAGGCAGAATACAGATTACACCAAATGGATGTGCATAGACAACTGCATTTCTATCTCCATAGAACAAAAGAGATGAGAAAATCAGATCAGTTGTTCCTTTCATTTGCAAACAAGGCCTTCCAGTTTCTAAATTAACATTGTCAAAATGGTTATCAGACACCATAGTCCATACCTACCATTTATGACAAAAAGATCTTTCAACAAAACCTAAAGGTCATTCAACCAGGTCAGTAGCTAGTTTGGTAGTGTTTCAATCTAGATTTCCCATAGATTCAATTTGTGCAGCAGCTACTTGGGCAGATCCTCATACATTAATTTCTCTTTACAAAGTAGATGTGGTCTCCTGGGGCAGGGCTTCCTTTGGTTCCACAGTTCTGAAGAGTCTGTTCCACTGAGCCACTCAGGATTGAGGTGCTAGAGATGCTGTCCCATCCAACAAGAATGAAGGTGAGATTGGACAACTTAACATAAAGAAGTTATGTACCTACCATAACGTTCCATGTTAGTTGTCCTTCATTCCGCCTTCCTTCTTGCGTCTCTCCCTCCATCCCCCTTAATCGAGGATTGAGAGGAGTTTCTCAATGGTTTCACTGGCTAATTTGTTTTGTTATTAGTTGCTTCCAAACCAAAGCATAACAATTAACTGTATATCCAAGTCTATTAATGGATTTTTTTCTATAATTATGTCTAGTATGACCTATGTCAAACAAGATCTGGGTAGCTGACGTTGGGCATTCTGGGATAAGGGGTATCCTTGAGCCAGTAAAGAGCTCTCAAGCTATAGTAAATGGCCAAGTCAGAGCCAAGGATCAACTCTGAATCCCATCCAGCAAGAAGGAAGTCAAGATGAAGGACAACTAACATGGAACGTTATGGTAGGTACATAACTTCTTTTTCTTTCTGGCATCATCACATCTGCATGCATTAAATAAGTAAATTTTTTTCCATTTACTCTTCCCCTCATAATTATAACTGCACTGTCTATATTGTATTCTGTGTAAATTATCCAAATTGCACATCCCCTGCATTTACATGCTTAAAAGTCACTTGCCTTTACTTCATATAAGCTGCCTGTGCATGACTGCAAAATACATTTGCCTACAGGAAAGTATTTGTTTTTAGATTGTGTGCTCATGCGTTCAGCACCATTCATGGCCACCAGCACTGCTGCTGGACATGAGATGGTGCTTGGAACCATGTAAGCATGCTGAGTAGCATATACAGTTGATGAGCACTGCTGCTCATCTAGTAACATGCTACAATCATGTAGGCGAAGCATACACAATTGTTAATGAATCCCACGGGAATCTCTATGAGATGAACCAACTTCAGATTACCAGCTGACAGCGAATAATGATACCACCAAAGGAAAAGGGAATGAGATGTGACTACATAATGTAACCAAGTGTTGATATTCACCTGTCTGGTTCATCAATTGGAAGTCCTTCCATTTCAAATCGACAAGCACAACCATAATCTTCAAAGTCTTTGGGGCAAAGTCCTGTGACACATCTCAGTTTAATGACAAAGTTGAACAGTGACGGGAAGTTGTTGTACACTGATTGAAGCCATATAAAATGAGAACCAAGGCATTCTGTGAAAAAAGGTACCAAATTAGTTGCTTGTAAATAAATAATATTTTTACAATTTAATTATAGAATCATTTATGCAGCCTAAGCATATATCTGCAGATGCAGCAGTTTTCTTCTTTTCAGACCATGTTCAAAATCAAGGCGCTGCATGTTAGATGAAACAAAACTCCAAATGACAAAACAAGTTTTGAGAAAATATACAAACTTAAGTATGAAAACAACAAATTCTTCAGAACATTATTTACAGGCATGGCTGGCAGCAAAGGCATCAAGTACTCATGAAGACTAAAATATTTTATTACTTGGGGGCAGTTGCATGTTTCTCCACAAAAATACATAATAAAAATCTTCCACATTTCATAAGCCAGCATTTAGCTTTTTATGGTACTTGACATTTATTCTAAATTACAGGCCTTTGTCACTAAATTTGTACATTCAGTAACAGAGGAAACAGTCACAGACTCACTTTTTTTCTAAGTGCAGATTATTATTTTACATAGATTTTCCATTAGTGACATGGTTTACAGGGCACACTGTGACAGGCACAACAGATGAAGAGACTTCACAAAAACGTGATATTTTAGAGTATGTTATAATAGTTTGGTTACGGCCAGATGGCTAGATTCATCCATTTAAGGTCAATTTTATGATGCACAAGTTGAGGAAAAATGTAACATATAAGCCAACAACATTTTGTTACCCTTGTATGTACTTATTTAAGCTTATATTTTAATTAAGTTGGCCCAGCTGCAAAGACTTCATTATTAATGAATTAAGTTAATTAATTAATTTACATTTGTTTACTGGGGTAGTGTAACAATCTCAGAGGACCAATTTCAGGTACAACCTGAATGAAAATATTCACACTTAAAAAAATAAAAATAAATAAAGTTACACACACAACTGTTTTAACAACCTTCAGTTAGAAATTATATTAATGAGGTATGTCATACTTACTTGGTACTTGAAAAATAAGAGTTGAAGCAAGAAGGTTTTACATTAACTTCCTGAAGAAAAGAGTCTTTATAAAAAGACCTATGGTAATTCCTCCCCACTCACTATGCAAATTTAAATTTCAGTATAATATCATAAATATTCCAAATGACTGCAGGTGACAAAATACTCTTTGTCTCCTTGCAAGCACACTGATGACCCTCTGGCTATCAGTTAATGCTCAGTGTATGGCTAAAACATTTTAATGCAATGAATTTGACATTCACAATGAGAAATATAATTTGATGTTGATGGTCAGAGCCTCAGGCTAACTGTCCTTTTCAAAGTAAAAAAAAAAAAAAAATAGATATAAAATGTGTTTGACAGCAGCATTTCAGTCCTACATTAGCAGACTGTCAAAGAGCGGGTAATATGAATTGCAATAGTATCACAAAACTAATCCGTCAATAAAAGCCCACATCTCAGACATGGAAATTAGTGACTTCATAGCCAGTTAATTAATGCACATGCCATTTCAGGTATACTGTAATTTTCCTCAGTAGCTGAGGAAAAATGAATGCATATGTAAGCCAGGATATACGTACATTAACTTGTTACATTTGAAAACTAATTGCAGACAACGTGTTTGTTTCCATGTCCAATTGCAGTGGCTTGTTAAGAAAAAGCAGGTACCATGCACATTAGTGAACCTGAATATTTAAGATCTCAAAACACTTAATGATGTTTAAAATGTGGAAGTAAATTATGTTTTGTCAGACTTTATGCAAATTGCTGACCTTGTAGTCCATTAATTTGCATACATTCCATCTCAGTCATACAATCTTTTCCCCCAGCAGATAAGAAAATGAATTAATTCATGAGCCTGGATATACAGACATTTTTGAGCCTTTCTTGTAAGTAATTATAGACACCACAACTATATCTAATATCCTTCTCCTGATCTGTTTAGAAAATCTATCTGCTTTATACTCCTGGCAGTGAATTTACCAATGCCCTATATAGTAAGCCACACTATTGCCATTCTATCTGGCTGTTACAACACAGATGCAAAAAGAAAGCCTATTTTAATTTTTTGTAGGATGGGCTATGTCCCCTTCACTTCTCCATGTAAGGTCTCTACCACAATACCCCTGATATCTAAATATAGCACATACACATTTTTATCTTTTTTACTGTGTTGAAGCAACTAAAAAGTAATACATTTAAAGATTAAGGGTGCAAGGCTTGCCATTCTTATAAAAAAAATGTCTGATCCAGTATGATATATTTGGTTTTGGTCAGTTTAACCTGACCCAAGAAAAAATGTAATAGCATTCTTGCTTTTTCCCTTCACACTGTTGGTACTCTGTACATTAGCCATAAATGTGTTACTTATATTGCTTGCATGACTGCAGCCTTAACAGATAAGATGGGTCAAAGCTTATTTAACTTTTTATTTACCTTTTCTGAATCCAAGTGAAACTAGAAAAAAAATAGCAAAATAGCTGCATACCAACTACGTTATCACTGGTCATCTGTTTTTTAAGATGTCTTCTGCAGTATGGAAAGCATTCACTCTCATGGCTCCTAATAATAGGTTTTATCAGTGCACACTGCTGTCAGCCCTCATCACAGCCAACAGCATACAAATACGGTATTGCTACCTATTATATGATCAGTAAATAATCATCCAATAGGTGGATTTCAATGGCACTAATCTCTGTTTCTTGAGTACAGCTGAGTACAGGCTAATGCATTGATAAGCTTACAAAAGATGCATGTGCATTCATACACATTAAAATATAATTTCCAGGTTATTTTCTTTGAAATAAAAACTTATTTTGCCTAATTTCAGTGTTGTCCACAAAAGTAACTTGTTTGTGTGCAATCCAGCATATGTTTTTAGCAGCTTCTTACAAACCGAAGACTACATGGCATGAAAATAAATCATTAGTGTGAGTGGATACATTCCAACTTGTGCCTCGTGGCACGATACCTCTGCTAGGCCGAACCTGTGTACATACTGGGCTGGACTAGAAAAAAGATTCTTGATATGGCTGACTGAGGTATGTTAATGAGACATGAAAGAATTCTCAGCCATATGTTCAAATTCAGAAAAAGGCTTCTAACAGGGCACTTGTGAATAATTAATAATTACCAACTCCCATCTTTCATTTTGTCACCCCTATAAATAAACTTTATGATAAAAGGGGAGAAATATCAGAGATGTAAAGAATAATACAAAAACAATATGTGTTAAAATCAACCTCAGAAAGGTTAACAAAGAATGCAGATGCACAATCAAAATCATTATGGGATAATAGCATATAGCTGGCGATAAACGTATGGTAGTTTATACACTGCCTTAGATGCCTAGTACTAGAAGGCTAGCAACAGGTGTTGCAGGGATGACATGTGGTTAATATAGAGATGCCACAAGCCATATATTATTTAATGCTCTGGAATTTGTTGACCTTTGATCTGAATAGTAGGAGGGGGTAGCTGTATGATCTATAATGGGACAATGAAACAGTGCAAAAACAGTGCTGCATAGTATAACATAACACAATAAAGTACCTGTCAGATGTACAAGAAGGCAATGAAAACACGACAATGTAAAATTCTTTGCATCTATATAGTATAGCAAAAAACAGTACAGGATGATAACAGGACCTCTACTGAAAATGGGTATTACCCATTCGGGCTTTCCTGGTAAAAAAACAGACAAATAAATAACTGAATATGCTTCAACACAGTACAACCCAGTACAGCTCAGTACAGTATAGAACAAATTTAAATTTCTGGAATGGCATCTCCTTGAAAGCTGCATATTAACTTACTGCATGAATACATAAATTTCTATATTATTGTCACTAGCAATCAGACATCATGCTGACATTAGGCAGGAACATACCTCTAACTTCTTTGCTTAAGTGTTCTGGACAAATCCAAAAATAAGCGGAGGACAAAGGATCAAGATAAAGGACAGTTTGTTCTAATTCACATAAGAAATTAATAGAGCAACAGTTTTGCATTAACATGCATTTTCTGAACATCAAGAGGTATAACATTTTTATGACTGGTATCATTGTCTGACTGTAAAGAAATTTAATTAATTTATTTATTGGCATTTGTTTTCCAGTAATGTCTGACTGAGCAATGTCCCTTTTCAGTGGAGGTCCAGGAAAAGAAGCTCCTGTTATAAAACAATGGTGATTATTAATTAGATTATAAATCACACAGTTACATTGTTAGTTTACATTCTCAATAGTTTTGTAAGGATCACATTCAGAAGAGTTACTTACATATAGTATGGGCTGACTATCAGTTGTACTTTGAACAGATAACTGGATGGTTTTAGATGACAGTACAATATCAATTAGTGAGCTCAAGTGAAAGAATAAGTAATTCTTAATGATTTACCAGAAAACCAAGATTTTACAAGGGATAGGGTAAAAATATGAGGCAAAATCAAAGATGTTCGGCAAAAATCAGGGACTGTTAAAAGTCTGAGTTGGAGACGGTTGGTCTTGTAACTTGAATATAATTTCAGTTTAATAGGTGTGGCAGTGGCTCATGAGGTAACATCAACGATCATAAAGTTATGGGTTCTATTCCCACTCAAAGTGCTTTTATTTTTTAGTTATTGTTGCTGCTGTACAGCACTAGGGGGTGCTGTAGTCTTGAGTGTGCCATCCTCCTGATAAGCCATTAAGCCAAAGCCCCATCTGCCTAAAATAGTGGTAGCACAATAGAATGAAGAGGCTCCTATTCCACTTATTTAAAAACTAGAGTAACTTCATGGTTCAGACAATTATTCAAATCTTACAATTAACTACAAATTCTTATGCTTAGCTATGATTCTTTTTTCAGCATCTGTGGTCAAGCTTTCCGTCGCTGAGCAGTAAGTACCCCACAGGGATTAGCACTGCTTTTACTGAATCTGCTGCCTGTTTTTGGCATGAGATGCTTAGAGTGAAGGAGCAACAAAAAGAGGACAATAACGATACAGGGAATAAAAGGTGACTACAAAATTATACATTTTGCATGTTTCCTGACATATTCTATAACATTCAGAAAATGTTCACTGCTCATGCTAGTTGCCCAATGTGGGTTGGTCAATTATCATAATAGTGAGAAAATGTGACTTGGAGACAAATATGGCTGCAGTTTGAAAGACTTCATTATTGGCTCATTAATTTGTTTCTGAATCATATACTACCACTGTCAGACCTGATGCATTAGCAAAGGCATGCCCCTCCACACTCACAAATATACACATACACACAAACACAAACATGAGTGCGCGCGCACACACACACACACACACACACACACACACACACACACACACACACACATACTCCACACACCTGCATCCACTAATCAGCAAGCAAGCCTCCTTACAGTCAGAATAATGGAAACATTCACCCACACATTCACCTGTACATGTGCTACTGCACACATGGCCACACAACTAAATGTTTGTTTCCATAACTAACCTGTGTAGTGTGACCACCAAGGAACACAGGCACACACACACACACACACACACACACACACACACACACACACACACACACACACACACACACACACACACACACGCACACACACACGCACACACACACACATATATATACAAACACCCCCATATGTACATTCAGTTTTATTCATATACCTACAGATATGTATACACACACGTTCATACACTTGCACACTGCAGCATAGGCTCCACCTCCATATCTTTGCTGAATATGCTCACATACAGGCCTCTCTATGCATCTATGTTTGGAGGAACATTACTGTTTTCAGGCCTGATTTACTCCTGCACATGATGCTCCTATTTTTGGAAGTATGCCCCTATTGTTTTGGTTTGATTTACCCCTTCACACTGTGAGAGTAATGAACAGGTTAAAATTAATTTCAGTGGATTTTATTTTGAAAATGTAAAATAAATATTCTACATTTCAGTTTGTAGAGTGCACTTGGCAAAAACATATAACTTGGCATTCATTGTTATTAGGAGTCAAAAGTAAAATATTTTATCTTTGATAAACTATGCAGTTTGTGAAATTTATTATCTACAGGCAGGTCAAGATGAACTCTTGTATGCAGCTGTGTTTCGTCTACAGGACGTGCAAGATAAAAGCAAGGCCGAGGAGTTATCATTCAGGAACAGAATGTTGGAAATATGGAAAACAAACTGTCAGCAGACCAGCTTCAAAAGAAAGAATTATTATTGTGGCAAATTCTCTAAACTGCTGATACAGGCAGAAAAGACACTATAGAGATTGGGACTTTTTCTTTTGTATGAGAGAATTTGATTTTCCTATCCTTACAGATCTAATGCTGTAGGCTGAAGAAAGGTTTTGCTATTTGTGCATATCTTTCATTGTTAAACTAGATGTCTACTTCGTATGCAGAGTGAAACAAATGCCATAACAGCAGAACTGATCTCAGTTTTTCATTGAGTAAAGGTATAGACTACCTGAATAGTGTAGTACAGCTTTAAATTTTACACACACAATTTTCTGAATCCCCCCTCATCACACCTGCTTTTTGAAGCTGTCCAGTACACATAAAACCATACTACATGACCAGTAAACTAGCACCACCAATAATTTGCAGAAAGATGACACAAAACTTACACCTTTTTCAGATGCAAAATTAAATGGCCTTGTGTGGTAGAATTTTGCAATGCACTTAATTAAAGTCTGTTGATTTTATACTGTCTCTTTGATATTGTGCTTATATTTGCAATCATTTTTGTTACTCTATTTTGAAGCATGTGTTTCTGAGTAGTATTCCACTTTCTACTGGAATCAGGAAGAGTTTGGACTATTTGGTATTCAAATTTTACTCTAATTCAATGTTCAGATTTTTGGCTGGACGCACTTACTTTTCAAGGGCCTTTGTTCCTGTTTTCAATGTTTGCAGGTTGAGAGAGGAGCTCCCATAGGAAAGAATGGATGTCAATTGTGTTTTTATAGTGGTCATGTTTTCCACCTGCTCAGCTGTGTGATTCTTTCAATCACTTGGCTTAGCAAATCAGGAGCTGAGGACATTTCTGGGGGATACTACATGGCTACATAATAGTAGCCACTCATCTACACTAGTATATATGCAGCTCTGCATTAGTATGTAGCTCTGAATGAGAGACCATCTTCAATTCTGAGGAAAGAGGGGAACATTTCAGTGGAAGGGAAGTATCTGAATCTGAAATCTGAAAATTTTCTTCTGAGGAGGTGGCACTAGGGGGTTAGGTGAGGAATCAAGAGTTTGGATATGCGTGTGTGTGTGTGTGTGTGTGTGTGTGTGTGTGTGTGTGTGTGTGTGTGTGTGTGTGTGTGTGAGATATAGTTGCATGCAGCTGAATGGGTGTGTCCATGACAGTGAGTAACTATGGGGTATGTTGATTGGCGTGCATGTGTAAGTGTAGGAAAGTGCCTTTACAAATGCAGTACTTGGGACACTAGGTAGAACACTATTGCCATCAGGTCTAACACTGCTAGTATCAGTTAGAGTGTGATTCAGAGAATTACTAATGAGACAATAATGAGTTATTTTTCATTGCAGCCATAGCTGTCTCTGAACTGTATTTTCTCATCATCATGGTGAGCTTCTTTCTGAATCCTAAGACTGTCATACTTGGAAAGAACAAGGGCTAACAGTACTGGGGTGGTAGGGAAATAACTGTAACAGACTGAGAGTATGACAATGTTGAATGGATTTATTTGCTCACCGTCTGTAGGCAAACTAAAGTTATTCTTGAAATGTATCTATATTCTAGTATTCTAGTTGGAAGTCTGTTCCTTATAAATTTATGATTTGTGATGAAACACTGAAAGTTAAAGTCACTAAGCAATACCAGTCATTGAAATTACATGCATTTTCTTTAAAAATAATATTGATACAGATCAGTACAAATACTCTTATTCTGTGAACTTTTTTCCTCACAGTTCTAGAGATAAGGGTCAAGAACAATACAGTCCAGTGACAAAAAGAAATGGCCATAAATGGACAGATGTAGGCAGGCCTGGCCTTAGCAACTGCAGGACCCAACTTGGGATATATTTGGGGTGACCTCCAAGCTGCAATCATACCTTTGAACTTCTTTGCCCAAGAATTCTGGACAAAGACTGCAAATCAAGGAGAAGTCTATATATTACTCTAATTCACTTAAACAGTTAATAGCAAATCATATTTTTCTTTAACATGCATTTTTAGAACAATAAGAAATATGAACCTATAACGTCTGGCATTATTGCACTGAGGCAAAGTTGGGGACAGTCTGCAAGATTCCAGACAGTTGAGACAGATCTTTACTTGTATCTCCCCAATTACCATACAACACTGCTCAAGCTTGTCAGCATGTATACTATTTTTTCTTTACTTTTAGAATGACAATAGAGATATAGATTTAATTTAAATTTTATTTAAAATTTTAAAATAAAAACTGATAAAATAAAAGAAAGTGCTTTCACACAAAAAACAGAATTAATATGAGCAACAGTAATCTTCTCTTCCATGGTAAACAGCCAAAAAGCCAAAAGTGAAAGTAAAACGACAATGGACAGACCACCAAGAATATTTATTGCACAGATCCACTAAAACACTCGAATGCAATACATTTTCTTGGTGGTCTAGTAAATTTATCTTTCCCTGAAAATTGCATGTATTAAAATACATCTGGCAATCAAACTATAAGAAAACTGCTGGGATTCATAGTCAAATGACATTAAGAACTAATTAACTATTACTGTACTATTACTGAACCTGAACCTTATTTGTGACTCTAACAGATCTTGCTGGAGAGACAGACTCATATCTCAAAAGCTACCTTGTCTAAGGAAGAAACTTCTCATCTTCCTAAAACAAAGCCCATCCCTCACTCTCTTCAAAAAAAAATTGGATAACTTGATGGGGAACTGTAACTTCACTTCCAGGATACTACCCATGTCCCTTATGGACAGAGACAGTTTGTAAAATGACTCAGGGCTCTAAGACCCAAAAACCCACTACCCTGATCGTATCCCATCCTATATCTGGGGAATTAAGATATAATACTTTCATATCCTGGGAATTATTGGCTAGACTTGTAAAGGCTCTTGTACCACTAGCCCAGTAATTACCTATGAAACTATGAATCTATATGAAGGATGCAGGTATTCAAAAAACAAACATGAATACATTTGCTAACAGTTTGGAACAGCCCACTGGCCACAAGCATTCTTTTTCAAGAGTAGCCTAGGAGCACTGTCAGGTGACGTGACTTAGTCAGAGTCACACAGAATTCAAATGAAGGCTGTGGGAATCAAATCCTGCTCTACAGAAAGTAGCTTATTAACAGCTCAGAGCCTTACTCACTTGCACTAAGTGCTAGGCAAACTGATTTAGCACTGTGATTCATATCTGTATGCCTGCAAAAATATACTAAAATAAAAACATTCATACTTAAAATTTTAACTTTAAACTCAGAATTCATGCTGTCCCATTTATTCACAATGAAACAATAAACACATTGTCAGTAGTAAACAAAACAATGAAACCAATGATCATACACAAAGAATATGGCTCACATAGTTATGTTCCTGCTTACTACAATCACTTCCTTCCTTTACATCATAACTACTTTGAGAACCAAATATTTGCACACACATATGACCTTCAATTACAGCCCCTTGTATGGCGGAGTACACATCAGATGCTTGCTTATGATCAAATGAATGAACAAATGCATAAACAATGACATAAAAGTTCTGACAGCAGTAAGCTGATACATATCATATAGTGTAACTCATTGTACTCCCATGCCCTCACAAATTCTTAGCACAAGAAAAGGCAACCAAAATCAGGAACAGATTGCAAATATCTGTATTATATATTTAGAAAATTGTTAGAATAGTAGGTTTGCATTAGCAAACATTTTCGGATGAGGTATAAAATCTGAAACTCAAATGTTTATCATTATTTAGTGACTACAGTCCACAACACTTTACCAGAAAACAAACTTGACGAGGTACAGACCACAGATATGAGGGAAAAAATCAATTGTAAACACCCCCAACCCTTTTGTCTTAGCTCAGGAGTCAGAGACAAAAAGAAAAAAATCAGAAATATATTTTAAATATATTTCTTTTGCACTTGAACAACAAACCTTGCATTAACAAGTAATTTGTGAAGGATACAAAGTCTGAAAGTCACATGCCCGGCATTATTTAATGACTGCAATCCATGACAACTTGTCAGAAAGCCTGACACACACACACACACACACACACACACACATATATATATATATATATATATATATATATATATATATATATATATATACACACACACACACACACACACACACACACACACCTACCTCTGCTTGCAGGCACTTTTGAAAAATGAAAAGACTGTGGTTAGCTTCTTTGAAGTCGATGCTTTCTAATGTATGCATATATGTGCACTGCACTGCGCATTCAGTGAAAATAGTGTGCTCTCACATTAGCCAGCTTCAGCTTCCTCTATGTTGAAAATGACTACATTTTTTGTGTGTGTCTTTCTGGGAAGTCACTCTCATTGGTCAAGCTCCAGAAAATGGAGAATAATGTATAAGATAGTCAGCTTTCCTTTGATAACCATGTTGCCAAAGTGGTTAGAAAATCCTTCTATGTGACCCAGCTGATCACGAAAGGGTTCTCATCAAGATCTAAGGATGTAATGGTGCCCCTCTACTCTTCCCTCATCAGACCCATTATTGAGTACAATGCACCAATTGGAATGTACCTGGCTAGACATCTCCAGCAGCTGGAGAGACCACAAAGGTACCTAACCAAGAGGATTACTGGCCTCAAACAGTTGCCCTATGCAGCACAATTGAAAAAGCTAAGACTGTTCTCTGTTGCATACCGCTTTCTCAGAGGCGATCTCTGTCTAATGTACAGAGCCATGTCCAACCCAGAATTGTTGAACATGCTCCATCTTAGCAAAACCAAATCTACTCGAGCTACACTCTCTAGGGATATAAACCTCAACACAAAAATTAATAGAGCATGCTGGAGGGATAGATTCCCTTCGCAGAGACTTCCCTTACTATGGAACAGGGTCCCGATTTACATAAGACAGAGCCCCTCACTATCACTCTTCAAGAGAAACCTTGATGAGTGGATGGGTAACAGAAAGTTCACACCGGGGATCACATCAACAGCACTACTAGATAGGGGCCAAGGGTACTAGCTGCTTGTACAAGGGTCTAGAGAACTACTAAAGGGGCGGTGAATACTGCACAACGTGGCTGGGCTAATATATGCCTTTGGGCAGATAGCCCAGTATCAACCTATGAACCTATGAACCTATAATGCTGTTGTATGCTTCGATATTCTTTCATTCCTGGAAGGCTAGAAGATTTTTTATGCATGGGTTTTCAAAGTAAAAACCTTTTTAGCTAGATTTTGGCAAGTACCCCCCTCTTAGGTTGCAGAGCCCTGCTGTGTCTAATCATCCCAACTGGTCTAAGGCTGGCCCTGGCTGTAGGTCTAGGTAGACAATAGGATTTTATGGTGTTCACATCATAATTTCTGAAAGATCTAAGGGGGAGGGGGCAGTAATGTTACTAACCACCTTTTCAAACCGCAAGTTTATTGTATTAATATAGACTGTTGCAATGAAAAACTAAAAGAATCTCTCATTTATCACAAAATGCAATTTTACAAAAAAAAATAATATATAGAAATACTAAAAAGAAGAAAAGCACTTTTTTATACTGCTCTCCTTATATAATTTATAAACCTTAATATTTTAATATGTTGGCTATGTCATTAATAGCCAGTGGCGGCTGGTGACTTCAAATCAAAGGGGGGGTTGCAGGAGACAGCTGAATGGGTGGGGTCAATGGGAAGGGGTGTGACCAACTAGAAAGGGGAGGAGCTATGCTCAAAACCACCAAAACTAAATACATTGCCCTGGGTGCCAAACCGTCATTATGAGAGTCCAATCAAGACAAAATGAAGTGCAGAAGAACAAAAATATTTCAATGCATTGGCTGCATGACAGCTTACTTAATATCTAGATGGAAACAAAAAGGTTGTGAGGCATGAAAAAATAAATTACTTTTTAAATACATTAATGGAATGCCAGTCAAAATCAAGTAGCACTCAACTCAAACCACTTCTTGCACTGCAGTTCTAATTATAATTTATATTCAGCTTTATTAAAGTACCAAGTAACATGCTGAAAGTAGAAATGTCTGATGCCCTCACTTGTAAAAATGTTTCTTATCCAAAAAAAGACCTGCTGCCCGAAAACTATCTACTTGTTTCGTGGGGAAAACTTGATCAAAGTAAAAAATGAAAAGCAAACAAGAAATAAGCTCAAGATACATTGCTTAAAAGGATTACTGTACAGGTTATGGACCACACGATTGGCATTCTGTTTAGTTTACGGGTAAAGCCTGCAGAGATGACTGGAAGTCTCCAAGTGTAATGAGCTTCTTAAAATAATGTAATCTGTCCTTTATTACAAATACTGTCATATGCATTTCAGTACCCAAGGCTTATACATTATCTAGTTAAGTATTCTCTACATGGCAACAACAGAAAGGCTTTCAATGTTGGCAATTATTTAACAGTATGCTTATTAAAGCTTACTTGCATCTTACGATCTCAGCCAAGCTTACCTGATGGTCATTAAAGTATTGCTACTTAAACACAGAGCAACAGGCACTTTGAGTAATAAGCATAAATCAACAGTACAAAAAATATGACAGAAACCAGACAATTCTGCAAAAATCAAGGACAGATGAAAAGCCACTCTAGTACTTGTGTCTACCTTGGATGGGGGGGATACTCTGCACATTTACACTGCATAACTACTCCTTGCCTTGCTTCGACACATCCAGAGTCACTACATGGGGGAGTGGGGTGCAAGAAGTATGTCACAATTTGAAATGTCTCTGGCTGACTGTGATGGCCCTGACACATTTGTCATACCTCTCAACCTCAGAGCAAGAAATCTGGACAAAGCCATACAAAAAAGTGGGACAAAGGCCCAAAAATAATGACAATTTTTAAATATTGCTGTTATAAACTTAGAAAGATAATATAATAGGTCTTGCATTAGTATGAATTTTCTGAATGGTATGAAATCTGAAATCAAATGTCTGTCATTATTTTCTAACTTCAGTCTTTAATGATTTGTCACTAATTTGCCAAAAAAACACAATTTTGCCAAAAAAACACAATTTTATGAAAACTGGACCAAAATGTGATGTATAAATATAAAATAGCCACACAATACAGCTGGGAACCTGTCAAACAAGGGACACTTTAATATTAGTACTGCTAACTTGAGCAGCTGACAAAATAAAATAATCTACATGCATTTCTGAAATAAAAGTAATCTATAACTCTGATTATTACAGTTATTTCTTAATTGTAAACCCTCCATGTTTTCTTCCAAAATTGCTATTTTGTGGAGGGATTATTAGGGGGAAGAGCAACATTTTGAGCCAGAATCAGGGACAGTTGAGAGGTTTTGCTATGCCTAATTCTATAAAGCAATTTATTTGCATGTACCTCTCAACCTGTTAATGCAATAAATCTGGACAAGGCCAAATATATTGGGGGAACATATAAACAGTACTAAAAATTGCTTTTGTATAAACTGAGACAGTTGATAGAACAACAGGTCTTACTTTAGCATGCATTTTTCTGAAGGTTATGAAGTCTGAAACTCAGTGTGTCATTATTAAGTGACTTAATTCCTAAATGATTTGCCAGAAAACCACACATTTTATGAGAAACAAACCAAAAATAAGAAGCAAAAATCTATTCATTCTTTGAAAATCTGGACAGTTGGGAGGTATAGTTCAACTGGGGCTGTCTTTAAGTTTGCCGCCCTTCTCCATCACAAAATCATGGTCGAATGGAGCCTCCTCCTGCAGCCATTCCAATGATCCATTACTTGGCTATTTCATTCCATTTACCATAAATACTAATGTGCATACTGATTTACTTCTATGATGATTTGGACTTCATTTGAAAGTTTTATTTTAAATTTTACAGCACAAACACTAAGACATCTGCTAAACAGACTTAGCATTAAAACTTCTCTGCCCTTGAAACTCACATTCATTGAAACAGCATTGAAACCCACATTCAAAGAAAATACATTTTACCAGTGGCAGAACTGCCCAATTCAGAACATCTTTCCAGTAAACAATGCAACAAAATGCATGCACCCATAATGACAAAACTGCCCAGTTCAGAACATTTCCATCATAAAAGTCTACTCAAACTTCTACAGTCCACCATTATCAGTAAATATGCACAATTCTACAGTCCACCATTATCAGTAAATATGCACAATTCTACAGTCCACCATTATTGGTAAATATGCATAATCTCTGAAGTAAAAAAGTTATCTAAATAATTCCACATTAAATAAATCTGTAACTAATGAAGAGGTTGCTGCTAGCAAACACCTTTATATTTCCTGGTTTCATCGAAAAATAAAGTGTCTGATGCCCCTGAGGAATAAATTGCCTATATTACATTAAAAATGATAAGCTAGTAATATTGCAACAGGAAATGGATAGTAAACCGATAAACAGGCTCATAGTTAGTATCTTAACTTTTTCAGTATGGCAACATTCACCCCTTGTGGGAGTAGAACCAACAACCTTCTGCATCAAAAGCAAGTATACAATCTGTTGTGCTATTAGCAACACAAGCTGACTTAGCATAAGCAGCACTAAACTTCTCTTCCCCTGCAGCTCTCAGCTCCTTGTAAAATCTACTCAATACTCAACTGCATCTCAACTTCCCAACACAAGAAATCTGGAAAAAGCCAAATTTATTGGGGGGGGGGGTCAAAAGCCCCAAAACCAGGGACACATTAAATATTGCTTGTATAATCTTGGAAAGTTGCTAGAATAAAATGCTGTGTTACCACCATAAATTTTACTGCCAAGGTCCCTGTGCAAAAGAGTCAGAGCAACATACCACTATGCCAAATCAGCTGCTTTGTGAAAGAAAAATGCTGTGTTACCACCATACATTTTATTACCAATGTACCTGTGCAAAACAGTCAGAGAAACATACCACTACGCCAAATCAGCTACTTTGTGAAAGAGCGGAAGACTGAAACTTAAATGGCTATCATTTAATGAATTCAGTTCTCACCATAGCTGTCAACCTCTTAGCACAAAACACCTGGACAAACCCAGTAATATGGGAATACAGCCCTCAAACATATTCAGTGAATTCAGTTCTTGACATAGCTGTCAACCTTAGCACAAAAAATCTGGACAAAGCCAATAATGGGGTAATACAGTCCCAAAAATAAGGACAAATTTCAAATATTCATCTTATAAACTTAGAAAATTGCTAGAATAAAAGGTTGTGTTACTATGTATTTTCTGAAAAATATGAAGTCTGAAATTCAAATGCCTGTCAATTTTACTTTTGAGGGAACAAAAACAATGTTCAGCAGAGACCCAGGGAGAAATACTGCAGACACATGTCTTTGTAAAATGGCAGAACACCAGAGCAAATCCACACAAACACAGGGATGAGATGCAGACTCCACACAGAAGGCACCCCAGCCAAGAATCAAACCAGAAAAGCTATAGCTGTGAGGCAACAATGCTACCACTGCACCATCAAATATGTAAGGAATTAAACATTCTGAAACCTGAAGTCTGAAATTCAAATGCCTGTCAATTTTATTTAACATTTGTTAATCAGGACAATCTGACTTGGAACAAAAAAACAATTTTCAGCAGAGGCCCAGGAAGAAATAATGCAGACATGTCTTTGTAATATGGGAGGACACAAAAGCAAACCCACACAAAGACAGGGAGAAGATGCAGACCCCACACAGAAGGGACCCCAGCCAAGAATCAAACCTGAGAACCTGCAGCTGTGAGGCAACAATGCTACCACTGCACCATCAAATATCAAGCATTGCAACATTTAGAAACCACATATATTATGAGGAACAGATCAGATCAAATATGAGGCAAAAATCTGCAATTTTTTTACAAATGGTGGTGGGTAGGGAATTCAGGTCCTTAATACCTGCATACAAGGTACAGGGGTCAAGCCTGAGGTATTCCCTACCACGCCACCATGTGTTTGTTTTAGCCACCAGTATATAACAACTGGGGCATTTACACACACACACACCCCACCCACCCTGTTTAGTCAGAAATCATCATTTTATTCTCATAGCTTCAAGTTGTTTTTCCTCCTCTAACAAGTATGCACAAACAAGATGCAGGGAAACACCTGCGACCATTTTGTAGTGTGAGCCCTGTGCTTCACATTGTCATCTCCTTGTCCTTTCATTAGACCATTTTGCAGTGTGAGCCCTGTGCTTCATATTGTCATCTCCCTGTCCTTTTCATTAGACCATTTTGTAGTGTGAGTCCTGTGCTTCACATTGTCATCTCCCTGTCCTTTCATTAGACCATTTTGCAATGTGAGCCCTGTGCTTCACATTGTCATCTCCCTGTCCTTTCATTATACACTAAGAATGGAATGTGTTAGCCCTGACAGAGTAACCATCTTAAAAGTGGACCCCAGTGAGGAGTTTTACCATATTCTCTTCTGTATACACCTCATGTTACTTAGTGTTCTTCTCAATTCCAGTCCCATCCCCAAGTTACTTGGAAAAGAAACTCTTTAATAAAGGAGTGTCCATTATATTTTTCACCTGCAACAACTAATAAGACCAACACAACTGTTTAAGGAGCTGACACAAGTGTTGTTGGACAATGTAATAATGCCGCCAACTGGAAAGAGAACATTTTATTTTATCGAGCTTTGAGGCTTAGAAAAACTGAAATCACATACACACACACACACACACACACACACACACACACACACACACACACACACACACACACACACACACACACACACACACACACACACACACACACAAAGCCTTACCCTTTGTCCCTCTTACCTTCCATAGTAGTTCCCTTCATAGCTGTCCACGATCCCTATAGCTGGGCTGGCGCATTCGAGCACATCCCCGTGAGATCCCTGATGAGACTCCTGGAGCACATCCACCACGAGATCCCCGACGAGACTCCAGTCTGCCGATGTTGCAGTCCGGGTCCGATCTGTTCCCAGCGGCAGTCTATGCAGTTTAAAATTGCATAGACTTCTGGGAGCTCTGTTCTTCATGTTTCCCAGTCTGGACTGCTGCTGAGACAGTCTGCGCTTGCTCCTGACTGTCTCAGCAGCAGTCCGGACTAGTGCGCATGCGCGAAAGTCCGCAATTTTTTAATTTTTTTCTTTTTTCTTTTTCTTTTATTCTTTTTCTTTTATTTTCTTTATTTCTTTATTTTACAGCTGAGGGGGCTGCAGTCCTGCAGTCCAATAGCACGGGCCGCCCCTGTTAATAGCCTATCCATTATTCAAACTAGAATATCAAAACATGCATCAAGGTTTTATCCTTGTCCAGTACCAGCTCAAGTGACAGAAACAGCCTTGTCCAAATGAAAAGACCTTGTTTTCTTTGGCCAGGAAACCAAGAATGTTCATTAAAGCTCTTCCTTTCAAAATGTGTAACTCTTCTCTAAGATATAATTGTGAAAATAATTTTGGAAATCTTAGCATAGCTCTATTATTTGATAAATAACGTTTAATTACCCATAGTACTATAATTAAACCGCGGCTTCTTACATAAATTAATGGTTATTAGCTCTAATAACTTCCAAAAATTACTGAATAAGTACTTCACCATAGGCAGTATCTAGTCTGTGCAATGATTTTTTTGTCTTTGATTCTATATGCTCCTCCTATATTCATTTGTGGAAAAATATTACCAATTGTCTATTTTTTTTTTTAATTTTAACATGTTTTTTCCCCAAGATGAAATTAAACTTGTGATCTCTTACATTATGCATTAGAATTACAGTCTTAATAGTGCTTATTGGAAGTCATAATTTTCCACATAGTATCTGACACATTCAGTTGATTTTTCAAAGGTTAGCAACTTTAAAAAGTAATACGAAATCACTTATATTATAAACTGTAAACCAGTGATCCATCTAGACTGGAGTGCCCTACTAAGTTAAAGTTTAAATCTATGTAGATAGAAAGGATTCTAATTTTCAAAGTTGTCTTACACTTTTACTTTTAACAAACTTCCTTATCAGGTGTCCTGTCATCTTGACTACTGTAAGTTTTAGTGATGAAGTAAATTATCTCTTATAGCATACAGCATTGCATTTCCTCTGAGCTCAGCATATATGAGCTTTTTGTCTTTTATTAATTACCTTAACTTTTCCTCATTTACCTACTTTTTTCTTGTTCCCTTTTACTTTTTGTCAACCATTTCTTAATTAGTGTTCAGTAATTCCATTTTATTTTGCATTAAATACCAGATCAATTTACTGAATGCTTTCCCTTATCACCTTAGTTCATGTTTATATTAAATGGTTCCATTTTTTTATTTTTAATGTCATTTTGTATGATTGTATATGATTTGAAAAATGTCAATAAACATATGTGGTTTCAAGGGAAGTATAATGCATCTAATTGTTGCACTTAGTTCCTCAGCTATTAAAAATTAGTCTTTAAGTAATAATATGTTTATTTGGTGAAATAACCAATGAAATTAATTAAAGAACTATGTCACACCTTAAAACTAAAAATTATAAATACTGTCCCAATTTATTAAGACTGGAAGAAGTTAGAAACAATGAATTATAGAAGCCACCACAGTTGAATTGCTCAGATTTCAGAGCATGTGTCAAATGAACACTACTGTCTTATGGGTATGACTAACACCAGCCACAGTCAAATAGGTTTTGCACTATGCAGATAAAGAGCAGAGTTATAAAACTCATTTCCAAGGAACTTGCCTACCTCGGTCTCAACCCAGTGCCTTTAAGTACTGTCTTATCAACAGTAACAGTATCTTAAATAAAACTATTGTACAGTTTCATACATTCAAAGTTTTTCAGGAGAGGCTAAGTGTACTCATTTTCAGCACTATTCCTTCATCATTTTATAGTAACATAATACATCTCTGGCACACCAAGGTCAAAATAACTATGTTTGTTTGTGTCTTTCGGCTTTTCCCTGTTAGGGGTCGCCACAGCGGAACTCCAGTCCGCTGATTGGCAGTAGATTTTTACGTACTGGCTTGCCAGGCCTAACGCACAACCTTCAAAGAAGGAACGTCCATTCATGCATGTCTACACAGAAGACGCTCTAACTGAGAATCAAACGGGCAATGTCTAACTGTGAGGCGACAATGCTACCGCAGCACCACCACCACAGTAAGGTCAAAATAATTATGCACTTTTAAAATGACTTCTGGTAGTAGTAGCTGTGCAGTTACCATAATTTGCATCAATAATCAGTCATACATTTTGGAGATAAAATAATGAAATTCTTTACTTAAAGAAATTAGTCAACATGGTTTAAAAATTACATATAAATCCAGATATGTTCTTGCACAGAGAAATGCAACATAAAGGTTTTGAATAGACAAACAGCATAAGAAATACATTGACTAACAGCTAGTTGGTTCTATTTTTACCACTATCTGAAGATAAATCACTTTTATGACCATTTAACAATAGCAGGCGACATGCAGGCAAATTTTATTTAGTTCAATGACACAGGGATGCTAGCTACCTCCCTTCTTATTTGCAGTCCATTGTAAAGCTTTTCTGCACTGCTCCCAGCTTTGTTAAGAAACTAACAAACACTACAAGGCAAGAGTACAGACTGAGGAAGATCGGATCAGATGTTCCTCTGATTTCTTCTACTTGAAGGAACTCCAGAGGGATGTGTTGGAATGAGGCTGCATTGGGAATATTCAGTCACCACATCCATTTTAGACAAAGCCCCACTTTCTACATTAGTTGAAAAATGCAAGACTCTTTACTTCCTGCTTTATCAAAACTTTAAATTCAAATAAATTCTACAAAAGCGATTCCACTTAGATAACCAGAAAGTTCCATCCCAAAAGTATCATAACTTTCAAAAGGAAGAAAGAGTCTAAGGAGCTGAAATGCCTGCTGATATGTTTGTTTTATGTATGTGTGTGTGTGTGTGTGTGTGTGTGTGTGTGTGTGTGTGTGTGTGTGTGTGTGTGTGTGTGTGTGTGTGTGTGTGTGTGTGTGTAACAGTCTCTCTTCTCAAACTTCTACATTTCTACAATAAAAAATCAATGATCTTTTCTGCATAGTTGTCACAGTTTGCATCTTTGTTGCATTTTTTGCTGAAAAGACGATTGTAGATTTTCTACAGCTTTTTACATTGTTAATCATCCACTGGACCCATTAGCACCATGGATTCAAAGTTTATCAAGACTGAGGTCTAAGTAACTACTGCCTACATGAATTAAATAGACCTTAAAAAGACAACTGAGTTTATCTTTCCTAGAAATGTGTATTTAAACTGTTACTGGACCATAATTAATAGACCTGCTCTGTAAGTAGGTTTGTATATAACAGAGCTACAGATCAACAAGATGAAGTAATCAGAAATGCCAAACACTGTAAAATACATGAACTGTGAAGAAACACTCATCTAAATACTTGCATAGTCCTCTATACTATAATTTAAGTGCCATGCTGAGGGAGAATAAGTCTTTTTGTAGATAGTGCAATGAGCAATTACGGTGAAAACATGCAAAGTTGGGTTTAAAGGATGAGAAGTGACTTGATATGGCTTTACAGGGCAATAAAGTACATGACAGCTAGTTTCAGTACAAGGCAGAACAAAATCATTTTTCCAGGTAATGAAAACTCAAGGAAAAATATGCCACATAAAGTAATACTAACAATAAGATATATGGAAAGGTACCAAAGGGGAGTCATATAAACACAAAAGGAAAGATCACAAAGGGTACTAATATTAGAGTCATAAAATCAGGCAGGCAATGAATGTAAGGAAGTGATAAAGAAGCCTGGAGAATATTAGTGCACATGAATTTCTGGTATAGCATTAAAAATTAAGACACCCGTGAGTGTGGTACACTGTAGCTAGCATAACTCTCTGTAAACTGTAAAATCATGGAAACAGCTGAGTGGAGGATTAATGGTACAAGGCCCACAACATGAGTTCCTGAAAAATAAACCAACGGTTACCATATTATAACAAGAACACTGATAGAATGTGAAAGAAACTTTGCAGAACTTGAATGCATTTTACATCTTAGGAAAGCTGTACTAAAATTAAGAGGATATTTGAAGCAATGCAGTCAGTGTAAATGCAATGTGGGCCACTACCATGAGTTATGTTCTTGTTGGCAACCCAAAATCCGGTTCAAATCTGGCGAAACTGTTAGGGAGACATAATTATTTTTATAGGCCAGAAGGACAAAAACAGTCAAAGATGATTAACTATACACCTAACAGGTAAGAAAATGACGTGAGATAACTGACACTTTTTGTTGTTTTTTTACAAGACTTTCTTCACTGAATGACTATGTTAGTGATAGATTGGCACAATCCAGATCAAACAAGCAAATAAAAATAGTGTCTAACTGCTCTAAGCGTATTAGGTGTTGCTTATGCTCTAAGCATATTAGCATATTTGACATAATTAGGTCAAATTATAATATACCTAAACATCTGTGCATTTATTCTCCTACATTCCTTTTTGATTTCTGCCTCATTCCATACCCTCCCCCACAGCTGTTGCTTCTTCTATATTATCAGAACAGAATTAGGCATTTAATCAGCTGACTGAATGAAAGTGATTGAAAATTATTTACAACGCACTGCTGCTGTTTCCTAATTTTGGATCAAAAAGTGAGGACATTGACAGTTGCCTGTATAATTCTGTGGCCTGATTAAGTCCATGTAGTAAACTGGGGATGTATACTGTTAACTGCAGCCTAGTTACTAATTTATTACTACTTCTATGGCCTACATATTTTCCTTAATTGTTTGATGGAGAGACGGAGCTCTGCAAAACAATAAATCCATCAAAATTCACAGCATTAAAATGTGATTATATAAACTCTAAATATCTCAGTGTAATTGATTTACCTCCTCACAATATTTTACAGTTTTTTGTTCAATCAAGGTAAAGCTGCACAGCTGGACTTCCTGGTCAAACACTGCAAGTAACAATGATCAAAGAAAGATCAAAATGGGGATGTATATTTAGCTCTGTGCATTGGAAAAAAATGAGATGTTTCCTAATGGTTTGTTACTAAGTTTCCATTTTCACTTCTCCTTGATTGCTGTCTAGGCTGTCTAGAGACAATGCAATGGGATGTTGCATTTTAAGCAGGTGCCTGGCATCTCTAAAAACTTACACTTGTGGTAACAGATTTAGGAACAGTAAACCATATAATATCAAACACACTGAGACTGCATGATATCTTTCTATGGTCCAGTGGATGAGGGCTCCAGACACCAGGTGTTCTAGGCAGTAGGATTTGTTATGAGTGCTTAGGACTTGCAATCTATTAAAATGTCTTCCTTATTCAAATATCACAATAAGAAATTAAACACATAGCTCTATCAGCTCCAGAAAACTAGCTTTGTAAACTGAGCGGCAAACAATGGTACTATCTACTTAGGGGTAACTTGTCCAATCTCTGTTTCCATGATGTGTTGGTTGGCATGTTTGCTCCACAACTGCAATATTTCAATAGTCAGGGAGCTCCTTATTCGATCCCACATTAGGCAGTGAAGGCATTAGCTGAAGGCATCACACTTTAATACTCTGTTATTATATGGACATGAATCCTTAGTAAATCAGAGCAAAAACACCATGTATGCTGTGTGAACACAGCAACTGCGGTTATTGTTTTAGTGTACATCCCTCTATAGCTTACTATATAATTCTCCCATGACTTATGGGGACCTCTTCTCTGTATTATTCTATGTATCAATACCTATAATGTCTAGAAACAGGAATTTCTGAGGTGCAATATTAGGTACCGAAGGGGTACACTAAATAGAAAGGGGAATGCTTACTTAGAGATCGGCATAACTCCTTGACAGAATGCACTTTGTAGCTTCTTTCACAGTGAGGTGTTACCTTGTAGAGTCTTTGCCATAACCATAACTGGCATTAGCTAACATCTGAGAATCCAAAGTGAATTAAATCCTAAGATATTTCAATTTTAGCTAAACCATATTATTCTGCATGACTTTCATCTTCCAGATGTGAAAGCAAGCAGATTATGAACAACCTTCTGACAGTTACCAAATAACAACTAATCACTATACTGAAATCTGTTCATTTAGGACAATCTGGCAATATTGCTGCTAGCTCTAAAAAGTAATGAATAGAATTTGGAGTTTAGAGAGAGTTGTTTATAAGCTATAAGTTGAGGACCAATGCGGATACTAGAATAAAGTCCCTGTTGCCTTCAATAACTGTTTGGTTAAGTGCTTAACTTAAGGTCACATGGTAGACAAATGAGGACTGAGGGAATCAAACTTTGTACCACAGAAATTACAGTTCACAGTCTTCACCCTCTGTGCCACCTTCCAGGCTTTCAGTTTATGGCAAACAGAATCCATCAATCCACAACTTCAACAGTGTCTAGCCCTGCCATGGTAGCTCTTCCACACCACACACTTGCATGCACAGTCACACCTATGGCCAGTTTACAATATCTAATCCACCTACTGCATGTCTTCAGAATGTAGGAGAAACTGGAGCACCCAGAGGAAACCCAGGCAGGACATGCAGACTCCATATAGAAGCCACCTGAGCCAAAAATTGAACCAGTGAACCTCTTGCTGTGAGGAGACAGCACTATCTGCTGTGCCATTGTGAAGTCCTACAAGTAAAGCATTAATAAATCTACTGACCACATAGATGGCTTTTACACTGAAACACATCTGCAGATCAGTAACCTAGTTTTTGGGGAATTCTATAAAAGTAGTTATATCTCAGACAGTAGTCCTCACCCTCCGTTTTTCTTTTCCTGTTACATTTCCTGAGCAAATGATTACAGTGTGTAGACCATAGTCTTATATAATAAACTGTTTGTAAATATTTCATCTTACAAAACCAGTCTCATGGACTAATACTGATACTGTTTCTTGTTGATTGGGAATTTTTTTTCATTTATTCTGAAATTGTCATTAATTCTGACTTTTTTGTCTCCTTAATTACTGTTTCCTGATTTCTTTGTAGCCTTCCCCTTAAGTGTCCCTCACTGATCACCTTAATGTCCTGCTAATATGACATTGATGAAGCATCTACAGTATATTTTTTTAAGCTAAGTGCAACTCAAGGCTTTATTCTTGCTCTTTTATCGCTGCTTGAAAAAATTAAGTAATGGATGGCCACCATAGTATACACATTATAAATAACTTGGTTGCCTGTTAAAAAAAAATAGAAGCATATACTGATAACATGACAAAATATGCCCACATATTTTGTTTTTGGAATTAAATCAAGAAATACAAAAAAGCAACCCAAACTAGAGAAACTGTCTTAGCGCAATAAACGTAGATGGCATAGCAGTAGGAAAGTTGGGTCTAATCTGCAATCATCAGACAATACAACATCACTTATACATTTTCTTTTCAAGTTATTAAAATACTTGTGCCCTGCTATTTCTTAATGGGGACATGGAATTGTAGTTATAGCTAAAAAAAACAGGTTTTACATACACACATACACACACACACACACACACACACACACACACACACACACATACAGATTTTATATATGTGTATGTTTGCATATATGTATATATAGAGTTACTATCAAAATATCGAAGTTCAGAAAACTGAATGTTCGATACTACGAAAATGACATCAGATGTCTGGCATACTAATTAGGTTATAATGTCGATTCTGTTCAACGAATTAAACAGATTTGACATTTATGCTGAAAATCACCGATGATGGCAGTGTAGGTGCAAACGTATGTGAAACACCTACACTGTCATTCATGTTTTAGGGATGTACACTAAAATAATAACCTCAGTTGCTGTGTTCACACAACATACATGAAGTGTTTTTACTCTGATTTACTAAAGATTCATGTCCATATAATAACAGAGTATTAAAGTGTGGTGCCTTCAGCTACTGCACTGCCTAATGTGGGATCAAAGAAAGAGCTCCCTGACTATTGAAATATTGCACCCCTGCAAATTAAATATTCTAACTCCAAGATCGTACTACAGTGAGGAAAGGGATACATTTCCCCTTCCTCACTGTACCGCGACTCTACTCACAACATCATGTTACTCTCACGGAATGCACACTTGCATTCACGGATATGTAATCTTGATCTCCTAACATTCGGCAACACGGAAAGTCGACTAACTAACGTACAACCTTCCACATTCACTGAACCAAATTTCACTAATTTGATGGTAAACCTTATATATATATATATATATATATATATATATATATATATATATATATATGTGTGTGTGTGTGTGTGTGTGTGTGTGTGTATATATATATATATATATATATATATATATATATATATATATATATATATAGGTGTGTGTGTGTGTGTGTGTGTGTGTATATATATATATATATATATATATATATATATATATATATATATATATATATATATATATACGGGTCCACGGTCAACTTCTAAATCTCTAGATCCCACAATCTCAACTTTCAAAATCACGAAGCCATAATGTTGAGATTCTGGAATCTCGAAATTGTAAAATAAAAAAAAAAGATGACAACATTTAAAAACATGCTTTTGCAGGGGCGCAAGCCCTCCTGCACCCACCACACCCCCTATGAACCTACGAAGTTATCTTAGCCATGCCACAGTTTGGATGATGGACATGTACATTAGTAAAGATAAGCAACTCAAGCAACTGTACAGTATTCACGGACTTGTAAACTATGGAGGATATAAGAAGTCTTTACCATTATTGTTCTGGTTCATGTCCAAGAAATCTCTTAAGTGTTATAATTACATGTGGCACTATGTTTTTGAGCTTCTGGAGGATAACAAGCTGCAATGTAATGTACAGTTTGTATTATGTGATTTTGAAATCGCAGCTATTAAGAGTGTTAGAATGAATGTGAACGGAGCTTTTTCTAAAAGGTGTTTCTTCCACTTTGCAGAAAAGTTATGGAGGAAGGTGCAAAATTTAGGACTCACAAGTTTGTATAATTGCAATATAACATTCCAAATGTGTGCTAAAAAGCTTGCTGCTCTGGCATTTATTTCGGAAAATGATGTATTAATTATGTTCAGTGAGTTGAAGGATCATTTTCCAGATGAAGGCAAAGAGCTGTTGAAGTACTATTCAGAATGGTATCTGCTGGAAAAGTTAAGGGAATTTAGTACTAGATTAACGTCTAATGATTGATTTCCTCCTTTATTTCCCACCCAGTTTTGGAATATCTCTGCTCTTAATGAGTTCCAGGCTAGTTGCTCAGCATAATGCATCCGAGATTATCCAAGTGCAACTAACTCTGGGCAAGACTGCAATCCAAATTGTAACTTGCTACAGATCCCCCACCATGCCCCAGGATTCCCACTCCTCATTTCTTGATACACTGGAAAATATTAGGGTACAACCCAACACCCAAATAATGGGTGATTTCAACTACCTCACCATTATCTGGGAAAACTACTCATGTACCAACTCTTTTGCTCAACATTTTCTGGAATTCATAAATTCCAACTCCTTGGATCAACTTATCCACACCCCCACCAGGGGGAGCAATATGCTAGACCTGGTCATTACCAACATGGGCGACTGGTGTTCTACACCAGAGGTCAATTCCTTGTTGGTCAGATCCGACCACAAGCTAATCAGCCTAGACATCCACATCCCGCCCCCAACCCTATTAGGGAAACCACCGTAAAAAATTTCTCCAAAGCCAACTTCACACTTCTTAAGACAGAAGTCGCAAACTTCACGACACCCATGCAGATGAATCCTACACAAATGCACTTTATAAACACTTACACAAGTGCATGGATCGTGCTATCCCTAACAGAACCAAGATGCTATCCTCCAAAAAAGGAAGCCAATCTGGTGGTCCCCTGCCATAAACAACCTCTACAAAAGAAGAAAGAAACTGTTGCAAAAAAGAGTAAAAGCCTATTACTGGAAGAACTCCCTGGTCAGCCTCAGTAAGAAGCTGAGAGCCCTCATAAAATCCTCCAAAGCTAGTTATGAAAACAAAATCGCCACTGATTCTATAGACAACCACAAAGCATTCTATAGCTATGTCAAGAATCTCAATGGCAACACTCAGATCTGCTCTAAGTTACAGCACAATGGCACTAAATACACAGAACCAACTGATATTGGCAACATCCTGGCAGATAGGTTCAGTGCTAACTTTACCCCCCTCACCCCCTAAAGGGCCCATCTCTATACCTGAAGAATGCAAAGTTCCTGTAATCACGGCTGCACAGGTAAAAAACACACTCTCCATAGCCAAGAACACAGCATCCATGGGACCTGACAACATCCCAGGCTGTGTTCTACATGAACTACAAAATTAATTGGCACCCCACCTAAGCACCATGTTCAATCATAGCCTCACTTCAGGCTTTGTGCCCACTGAATGGCACACAGTGATGGTTATCCCACTCCACAAAGGGGGAGCCACCACAGACCCCGGGAACTACCGCCCCATTAGCCTAATGAGCCTGGTCTGCAAGGCCATGGAAACTTTCATCATGGAACTTATAAACAAAGACATTGGTAATCTCCAAACTCTGGACCCCTCACAGTTCGGGTTTGTAAAAGGCAGATCATGTCTCCTAAAACTGACTGACTTCTTTGAAGCAGTCATCAAAGCCGTAGATGAGGGTAAGGTGGTTCACACAGCCTTTCTAGATCTCATCAAGGCTTTTGACACCATCCCAGCCTAGTACCTACCTATGAACCTATTGAGAAAGAGTTTTACTTGAAAGCATTACTATTGCAATCTTGTCTTGGATGTTCATGTTCTGTATTTTTGCTGGATTTATTTTGATTTTTATAGGCACATTTAGCTGTTGGCTCTACATGTTTTTATTGGTTTTGCAAAAGTCAATCACATTCGCTATAAGCCTGAAGCCTGAAACATCTTTCAATACATTGATATTCAGAGATTATGTAAAAGATAGCCTACTAAAACTGAGTGATGACCTAACTAAATTCAAAATCTCCTTCCTTCTTGAAAATTCCACTGCTTATGCAGAATTCTTCACTGCCAAATTTTGTACACATATAAATTGCTGCATAGACACATCCCCCCCAGAAATAAATACAATGCCAAATTCAAAAATAAACCCCTGTTGTGGAACCCAAATATAAACAGGCTCTATAATAAAAGAAAAAAAAATATTACACAGACAAATCTAACTCTAAAGATGCCAAAAATGTTCTTGCTAGACTAAGAAAAGCATTTTCAGACCCTGATCAAGTCAACCAAAATCATATATGAGGTAAAAATAACTGCCCAGGTGAAGGATAGCCAAAATATTTTCTGTAATTAAGTTAAATATGTCAAAAACAACATCCAACACTGTGCTGAGCTAATACTAAATGATATCACATTCTCACACCTAGAAGACATACCCAATTTACTAGGGGATAGATTTAGCTCCAACCTTACCCCCTCTCCTCTTCAATATTTTCAGATCATATATCTACACTTACACTCCCCCCACCACCACACATACATACACACTCAGATGTACCCAGGAACAAGCTGCCAAGGTGCTACCCAGGGCTAAAAAAAAACATCTTTGGGGCCAGATAATATACCAGACTGCTTACTGAGCAGTCTGAAACATGACTTATCTGATCCCCTACAGAAGGTATTGAATATCAGTTTCAAAATGGGCTTTATGCTGGATGAATGGAGGACAGCAGCAGTCATTCCCTTGCACAAAGGTAGGGCTTTAACAGACCCGGGTAATTATAGACACAAGTCTGACCAGTGAAATCTGTAAGGCTCTGGAAATGATCACTATAGAATTAATATATAAGCATACAGGTAACCTACAAATTTTTGACCAAGCATAGTCTTCAAGTTTTCATTTAAGAAATATATCTAGCACTTTTCATCTCAAGTTGATCCCTTAGTAGTGGTTCAAATTACTGCAATGCCCTTTACAGAGGACTCCCCAACAAAGAACTTGACTGTTTACTGTTAGTGTGAAACTCCTCTGTCAGGTTGCTTACTGGTACTAAGCATTACCAACATATGACCCTTGTCCTGCACATTTTGTACTGGCTGCCAGTTAATTCTAGGATTATCTTTAAGGTTTTGCTTTTGGAGCTTCTGTCCATACAAGACTTGTGTCCCTATTATCTAATAGTTATAGGTGCCATATCCTCCAATTAAGGTTCTATGATTGGCAACAAATGGGGCTATAGGTGGTTCCATAGGTTTGTCTTGAGACTAGGCTCCTCACCTATGGAATCTACTACCTCTCTGGTTAAGAGAGTGCCCGTCTTTGGCTGACTTCTGTAGATATTTAAATACATATCTCTTTGAAATTGTTTACAAGACCATAGGATGAGGTATGATGCTGAATTGCTTTTGATGTGTGTGTGTGTGTGTGTGTGTGTGTGTGTGTGTGTGTGTGTGTGTGTGTGTGTGTGTGTGTGTGTGTGTTGCTGTTATTGTGGTGATCCTTGTTTATTCTTCATTTGTCCAAAGTGTTTTGGCAAATTACACCTAAATAAAGTTAATGCTGACATTGAACTAGTCTTTTTATGGGGAAAGATAGCCAAGAATAAAATTCCTGCAGTACAAATACAGGGAAAGGTGTTATTTATGATTATTAAAGAAATCCTGCAATCTAAGCAGCATGTCTTTGGGAAGAGGAGGAACCCAAATTACAGAGAACATATAAGAGAGAACATACAAGCTTCTCTTAGGCAGCATCTATAGGGCAGGACTAAACCCTTGACCCAGGATTTGAAAGATAACTACACTATTATACCATCAATATAGCTCTGAACATAAAAGGGTAATAAATGAAGGTCTAGGAAGGCACACTAGTTTCAGCCCTGTGCAACAGATTAGTTTTTAGCTTGTGCCGAGAGAGTGAGAGGATGCTAAATTAATTGGTACCTAACCTTTTACATTACTGTAATGGATTAATCAGCATTTATACTGCAGAGGGCTAGCATGCTCATAATGGATTCAGGTATGCTTATTATTATCATAATTTAAATTCTGCTTCTGAGTACTTCTAGGCGGACATTGTAATTGGCTGAAATATGTTTGCTTTTTGCAGGGGCTTGTTCTCACTTAATTCACTGGAAAATGCCAGACTTTTTAGGATCTGGCTCCTTTCACCTCACGTAGAGATCATTGTTTAGGTTTTGACAACGTCCTGCCTTTGGTAAACATTTCATTTTGAAATAATGTCTGTAACCACCTACTTCAACATCCTGCCTACATTATATACTCATAGTAAATACATCCATTTCTTATTTATAGGTTCATAGGTTCATAGGTGTGTACTAGGCTAATGGCCCTGGAGCGTAGATAAGCCTAGTCGAAGAAGATTCCCTGGCATCATGCCACCCAAAGTTAGTTCCCAGTGCCACTGTCAAGCAAGGCCACTGAAGTGATTCCTGGGATGAACTTCCTATTGCCCATCCACTCATCAAGATTTCTCTTAAAGAGGGCCAGTGAAGTGCTCTGCTTGACGTGAATGGGAAGTTTGTTCCAGAGAATGGGAAGTCTTTGGGTTAGGAACCTGCCCCTCCAACATGTTCTGTTTATTGTGGTAATGAGGTTTAGGTCCCTGGAGTGTGTGGCACAGAGGGACTGGGATTTCTTTAGTTGTAGCATATCTAGCAGCTCTGGGTCAGACATGACTTTGTATGTCAAGCAGAGATCGCCTCTAAGTAGGCAATAAGAGACAGAGTATAGCTGGAGTTTTTTGAGTCTGTCCATATAGGGCATGTGTCTAAGGCCTAAGATCCTCTTAGTGAGGTATTTTTGTGGCCTTTCCAGTTGTTGTAGGTGTCTAGTGAGGTACCATACTAAAGAGGCATTGTATTCAATAATAGGTCTAATGAGGGATGAGTAGAGAGGGATTATAACCTCTATCTTCCTGGATGAGAAACCTTTTGTAATGAGATGTGCCACATAGAAGGACTTTATGACTACAGTGGCAATGTGGTTATCAAAGGAGTGGTTGCTGTCAACCTGTATCCCCAGGTCTCTTATCACATCTTTGGTGTTTCATGGATTACCACCTATGTGGTAGTTCATGGGCACCAAATTTTCCCCAGAGAGAATGGCAATGCACTTTTTGGCATTGAGCTTAAGGCCATGGTTCTGACACCAGTCACTGGTGTCAGTGAGGCCTTTCTGTAGAATGTCTACATCAGTTGGAGAATCAATAATGGCTCCCAGTTTGCAATCATCTGCAAACTTTGCCAGCCAGAGTCCCTTTGTGTTGGCTTGAACTTCAGAGAAGTAGATGCCAAACAGGAGAGGACCTAGGACCAATCCCTGTGGCACACCACTTGTAACTGTTAGTCAGATTTGGAGTCCACTACTTTCACAGTGTGGGTTCTATCAGTGAGCCAGTTGGCAACCCATCTTATGGCATATGGGTTTATGCCTAATTTAGTGAGTCTATCTATGATTCCTGAGTGAGGGATGGTGTTAAAGGCCTTGGCAAGAAATAGGTAGGCTGTGTGAACTACCTTGCCCTCATCCACAGCTCTGGTGACAGACTCGAAGAAGTCTATCAAGTTGAGCAGGCATGATCTACCTTTCACAAACCCAAACTGCATGGGGTCCAGAGTTTGGAAATTCCCTATGTCCTTACTTATAAGGTCCATGATGATATGCTCCATAGCCTTACATATCAGACTCATCAGGCTAATGGGGTGGTAGTTGCCAGGGTCTGTAGTCGCTCCCCCTTTGTGGAGTGGGATGACCATAGCAGTGTGCCATTCGGTAGGAACAAAGCCTGAAATGAGGCTGTGATTGAACAGGGTACTCAAGTGTGGTGCCAGTTTACTTTGTAATTCATGTAGAACACAGCCAGGGATATTATCAGGTCCCATGGAAGCTGTATTCTTGGCTTTGGACAGTGCATTTTTTACCTGTGTAGCCATGATAATAGGGACTTGGCATTCCTCAGGTATTGTTATAGGCCCTTTAGGGGGTGAAAGGGGCTAAAGGTTGCACTGAACCTGTCGGCCAATATGTTGGCAATATCAGTTGGTTTTGTATATGTATTGCCATTGGGCTGCAACTAAGAGCAGATCTGAGTATTGCCATGTAGATTATTTTCCTTAGTCAGCTGGAATAATTTTAAATGTCATCACATAGTTGTAATGTAGAGTAGTAGAATAAAGTCCTGACCATAACCCAGCTGTCCCGTATTTGATTAACAGGCCATGTGGTCTGAGGAGCTGATGAGGGGTTGGGGGAGGAGAACTAGGGTTACCTGATGAGAGCTTAATAGAAGAGTGGCTAGGATTATCTCATGAGAGCTTAAGGATGGAGAGGCTAGGCTTATCTGAGAGCCAAGGGGAGGAGTGACTAAGCTTATCTTATTAACAGCTTAGGGGAGGAGTGGCTAGGCTTGTCTGATGAGAGCTTAGTGAAGGAGTTGCTAGACTTATTTGATGAGAATTTACAGGAGGAGTGGCTTGACTTATTTGCAAGAACTTAGTGGAGGAGTGGCTAGTCTTATCTGACGAGAGCTTAGTGGAGGAGTGGCTAGGCTTATTTGATGAGATCTTAGTGAAGGACTGGCTAGACTTATTTGATGAGAGCTTAGGGGAGGAGAGGCTAGTCTTATTTGAGAGCCAAGGGGAGGAGTGATTAGGCTTATCTTATTAATGCTTAGAGGTGGAGTGACAAGGTTTATCTGATGAAAGCTCGGGAGGAGTGACTTGTCTTAGACCTGCTCAGTTCTGTCACAAACAGGAAGAATTTGATGGGCATGCAAAATGTCACAAACCTCTCCCAGAGGAAAGCTGAGCCAGTAGTAGAGCAAGCAGCAAATGACATGGTGAGAGGGTTCTGCAAGTTATATGTACAGTTAAAAAAATTGCAATTCAACGTATTTATCAGTATTAAAATATGTCTAAATGAAGCTTGAAGGCACTGCACTACATTACATGACAGTTCTCTGAGGAACTAGAGTGGACTGATTATAATGTATACTGCTTACATACTACTTATAAAGCTGTCTTTTGAAAGTCTGAGGACCATAATTGTGACTGTATGCATGACAGGTGGAACACATGTTGATTTTCAGACTGCAGTATCTGAGGGAACCCTGAGTGATCTTAGAGTTAGTATATATAAATAGCAGGGGTGAGGGTTTAAGGAGTGAAGGAGGAAAAATGTCTAGAAAGGCAATGTCATTACTCATAACAAGTATTATTACTATTATTATTATACATTTTGTACTATATAACAATACTGCAGTCACAGCAATAATTACTGTTAATTTCTTAAGTGTATTACATTCCATTCAAAAGTCACAGAATTCTTAACCCTTGTTTTTCTTTCTGATTTTGTGAGTGATCTTTTCTACATAAAAAAAAACAGCAAATAAACAGGAGAATCACTTAGAAATAAAGTCCACTTCAAAAACCACAATAAATCCAGTAAAGCGATACCCAGCTCCAGAAAGGAACTGCACCGATTGCTTCTATTGAATTGGTGCAGGTCCTTTCTGGAGCTGGGTTTCACTTTACTGGATTTATTGTGGTTTTGAACTTACATAAAAAACAGACCCTCTCAATCAGTTCTGCATGGTAAACAAACGGCAAATAAAGGGGATTCTAACCCAGGAGTAGATGTAATAAAACTTCATGACACTGGATATAAAACTTTATGGCCAGTAATGGCATAAAAATTCCTTTCTCACATTTAGTGTCATTTCTGCAAAAATGGCAGAAGCAGCCTGGAAGGGATATACTATATAACACAAACATGCTCTTAGACTCTCACAGTAATAAAATATCAGTAGTAGGAGATATGCGGCTTTTCCAAACGCTAATTCCTAAAGGGAAAAAAATGAAAGTGCACATCCTTTCCTTTTCAAAAGACATACATTGCTAAGAGTAAAGGACATTTACATATATGTGAGAGCAGTCTGCTACAACAAATATGAAAAGTGAGTGGCAACACATGGAAGAGAGCCTCCTTCAGCATGTATAACACTATTAAAATCGACAGGCTTCACACAATAAAATAGTCAACTCATTGGGAAGAAACAAAGCTCTAACATTCTGGATTGCTGTTTTCCAATTTGTTGCTGTTTCCCATTAAGACAAAGATTACTCCATCCACAGAGAAAAGAACAAGGTTGAGATAGAGAAGCCAATCACATTCTCCTTATTATCAAATGTGCATATAGTTGAAATATGGACCAAAAACCACCATGGGTACCTAGCTTCTTATTTAGTTCTGCCTTGCCAAATTTATAGAACGAGAGACTTCTGGCCATTAACTTCAAAGGTAAAAATGACTCCATATTGCTGATGCAAGGAACAAAAGCCTCTCACCTAAAGACTGGGAAGGTATGTCTGCTGTTCAAGATTGGGTAATGGACAGCAAAGCTTCTGACACCTATAACTCGGAGTAAAATGAACCAGACAAGAATAAGAGACCTGCAAAGTTTGATACATGTGGGGAGCAACAAGCTAATAATAATCTCTCAGTAACTCATCAAATGTCTCCTGCTCTCCAGGGCCTCCTGAGCAGTTACCTTGGAACTTCATTCAGTGCTATCCTATGCAAGAAACAATGTTTCTGGTAAATAAAATGAGAGCAAATACAAAGGAAGACAGTAGTGTTGATACTGGGGATTATGTAAGAAGCTGTTACCAAGCAACCGAAAACCATGATATGAGCCAATCCAAGGGAAGACTTAGTTCTCCTCAAAGAAAAGAGATTAAGGAAGAAATCATCATCAACCCCCTTTTCCCATTTTCTATATAGAGTTGGGGTGTCATGTCAACTGTTGCCATCTTTCTCTATTCAATGCCACTCTTCTACATTCTTTGACACTCATGCCTGACAGTCACAGGTCTTCACTCATGCAATCCATCTACCTCTTTGGTGGGCACCCTCATTTCCTCTTGCCTTCTTCCTGTCTACCCCAAATCTTCTTCACCAGATTGTCTTCTGCTTTTCTGTACATGCATCTTAACCACTGTAATCAGTTTTCTTTGAGAAGGAAGAATGCAAAGGACATAAGATAAGGTCAGGAAGATAAAGGAGCAGAGGAACTATTCCAAACTTTCTGGAACCGCAGACCCTCACTTCTTGTTTTTTTTCTCTTTGACCCATGTTACTTATCAGTCTTGCCATTACTTAAAACAGAACTTTCAATATCTAGAGACTAGGTCCTTCTGTCTCAAGTTAGCCTGCAGAGGCAAATGATTATCTGCTTAATGAATGCAAAGAAGTATGCATGTTAAAAGCTAAAGAAAATAACAGTCTTCAAAAATGATTATTCCCTGGAAGCTTCTAAAACCTAATCTGCAAGTAACAATGTCATTGCCTTATTGTAAATTATAGAAAAAAAAAAAAAAACAGTTCTACCTGGGCAACTTGCTAAAGTCAGCATACATTGATTCTACTTTGTTAGGAATTTGGAAAATTGCTTAAATAATGAGGCCTTAATATAATCAGAAGATGAAGTGACTCAAATGTCAAAAAGCTTCTATCATGAACTCAGTCAAGCAGTAAAAGGTTCAAAAGAATTGAAATCCTGCCTGATAAATTCTAGGTTATATGCTGCTGAAGATAGGTACAATCTACCTTAAGTAAGGTATGGCTAAAACTAATGTAGGGGAGCATCCATATTCATCAAGGATACCCACACCTCCAGGTTAGTGGCACAGCACGATGCTTCAGAGATCATCCACATGCAACTAACAATGGGCAAAACTGCTATTCAAATTATAGCTTGCTACAGATCACCCACCATGTCCCAGGACCCCCACTCTGCATTCCTGGAAACACTGGGAAACATAAAGGTCCTACCAAACACCCTGATATTGGTTGATTTCAATTACCCAAACATTAACTGGGAGAACTACTCAAGTACAAACTCCCTTGCCCAACATTTCCTAGAATTTATAAACTCAAATGCCCTGGATCAACTGGTCAACATCCCTACCAGAGGTGACAACATATTGGACCTGGTCATCACCAACATGGGCGACCGGTGTTCCACACCGGAGGTCAACCCCTCGCTGGTTAGATCTGACCATAAACTAATCACTCTGGATATCCACATTCCACCACCACCCCCGGTCAAAGAGACCACTGTGAAAAACTTTTCAAAAGCAAAATTCACGTTACTTAAGACCAAGGTGGGAAGTTTCAAAGTCCCCATACTAAAGGATAATGCTGTCCAAGCTGCAAAATCCTTTACTAATGCACTCTACGGGCACCTACAAGAATGCATGGATCATGCTGTCCCAAACAAAACCAAGACTCACTGCTCCAAGAAAAGGAAACCAGTCTGGTGGACCACTGCCATAAACAGGCTATATAATAGAAGGAGGAAACTAGTACTGAAAAGAGTAAAATCCCAAGAAGAGAAGACATCCCTTATCAGTACCAGCAAGAAACTACGTTCCCTCATAAAATCATCCAAGGCGAGCTTCAAAAGAAAAATTGCCATGGACTCCAAAGATAACCACAAGGCATTCTTTAGCTATGTCAAGAATCTAAGTGGCAATTCTCAGATCTGCTTGGAGTTAGTGCAGAATGGCACAAAATACACTGAACCGACCGATATAGCCAACATCCTGGCAGACAGTTTCAGTGCAAACTTCACCCCCCCTCTCACCCCCAAAAGGGCCCATAACTATACCAGAAGAATGTAGTGCCCCTGAAATCACAGACACTCAGGTTAAAACAGCCCTCTCCAAAGCTAAAAACACAGCATCAATGGGACCAGACGGTGTCCCAGGCTGCGTCCTACATGAGCTCAAAGATGAACTAACCCCTCACCTAAACACACTGTTTAAACTCAGCCTCTCCACAGGCTACGTGCCCACAGATTGGTGCACAGCAACAGTTATTCCACTCCACAAAGGTGGAGCCACAACGGACCCTGGAAACTATCACCCTATAAGCCTGACTAGCTTGGTCTGCAAAGCTATGGAGTGCATCATCATGGATCTCATTAACAGAGACATTGGAAACCTCCAAACACTGGAACCTACCCAGTTCGGCTTTGTTAAGGGCAGATCATGCCTCCTAAACCTGGTGGACTTCTTTGAAACAGTTACCAAGGCTAAAGATGAGGGAAAGGTGGTCCACACAGTTTACCTAGACCTTACAAAGGCCTTCGACACCATTCTCCACTCAGGTATTATAGACAAGCTCATCAGCCTGAACATAAACCCCTGCATCATGAGATGGGTTGCCAACTGGCTCATGGACAGAACCCACATGGTAAGAGTTGCGGGAGCTAGGTCTGACTCTAAACCGGATACAAGTGGCATTCCCCAGGGCTCAGTCCTAGGACCCCTCCTGTTCGGCATATACTTCTCAGAGGTACAGGCAAGCACAGGAGGACTATGGCTGACCAAGTTCACAGACGACTGAAAGCTAGGGATTATAATTGACTCTCTAGCTGCCAACACAGACATCCTCCAAAAGTGCCTCACTGAGACTGATACCTGGTGTCAAAACCATGGCCTCAAGCTAAATGCTAAAAAGTGCATAGTCATCCCCTTTGGAAAAAGCAAAGTACCCACAAACTACCACATAGATGGTAGCCCCCTAAATACGGAAGACATAATAAGGGATCTGGGGACCCAAGTAGATAGTAACCTCTCCTTTGATAATCACATTGCCAAAGTGGTTAGAAAATCCTTCTATGTGGCCCACCTAATCACAAAAGGGTTTGCATCTAGATTGAAAGAGGTCATTGGGCCCCTCTATGCATCACTCATCAGACCCATCATAGAGTACAATGCCTCATTTGGGATGTACCTTACAAGATGCCTGCAACAACTGGAAAGACCACAGAAGTACCACACCAAGAAGATCACTGGCCTCAAACAGATGCCCTTTGCAGCTCGACTGAAGAAACTCCAGCTGTACTCTATTGCATACCGCCTACTCAGAGATGATCTCTGCCTGACATACAAGGCCATGTTCAACCGAGAATTGATGGACATGCTCCACCTAAAGAAAACCATATCCCCTCGAGCCACAAGCTCCAGGGATCTAAACCTCACCTCAACAATAAATAGGATGTGCTGGAGGGATAGATTCCTGTCCCAGAGACTTCCCATGCTCTGGAACAAGATTCCAATCTACATTAGGCAGAGATCCTCGCTAATCCTCTTCAAGAGAAACTTTAACAAGTGGATGGAAAACAGAAAGTTTACCCGGGGATCACTTCAATGGCTCTGCTGGACAGAGGTACAGGGAACTAATCTAAGGGGGTGGCAAAAGCCAACACATTCCGGCTAGGCTTATAAATGCCTTTGGGCAGATAGCCTAGTACCTACCTATGAACCTATGAACCTATGTTTGGAAAAGTGAAAATTAGCCATCTGGTCAGTGCACGTCATCAGTAAGTCAGGGGATGAATTATTGATTGCAATGATTTGGTCACAGCATTATACTTATTATTGACAATTTCCATGGGGGATTTGGAGTCAAAGGTAAACAAGCCTATTCCATCTAGAAAAAAGTGTAATGGTCTGTGCTATTAAACTTGTCCAAACAATGTAGTAAAACCTGACATAAATGACAGAGGTATGCCATTATTTGCTAATGAAGTAAACTCTCTTTCAGACAGCTATCCAAACACTGACATGGCAGTGACAGATGCTGAGCACCCTGCCTTCTATGTGGATGATGCAAAAGAAAGTTCATCAGTTCATGCAGCTTTTTTTTTGCTAAATATGGCCAAAGGAAAAATATATGTGTATCCACCAAAGTAAACACCAAAGTAAAAGTTATGCAGTTGTTTAAATCTATTTGAGGATAAGGTCATGAGCACTGTGTCATGAGTGAGATATGTTTTAATAAATTTAAGAGACTAAGGAATAATCTGACTTTTTACAAAAGTCAGAGTTATTAAAAGATTTTTCAAAGTTTTTCAAAATCATGAAACTAAAACTTAGCATGTAGGGATCAAGGAATTAACCTCCTCAAAATGGGCAGAAGACAGCACAGCACTCTGGGCAGATGGTGAGTGGTCTAAATTTATATCTGGTCTTGATATCCTGATGTACTTGGGAACATATGTGGAAAATCGCTAGCGACATTTTGTGGGTATACATGGATACACAAGAGATCCTCTTCCTATATCACAAGGACTGAAGTATGTAAAACAGTGTCTGTGGTCACTTAAATAACTCCAGGTAATGACAAATAATTTTCTGTGTGGGCTAATACAATAAAAGGTAAACAAAATACTTGTCAAACTGTGTGTATAAATGTCTGTGTCAGTATGAGAGAGACAGAGAGCGAGACAGAGAGAAAGAGATGGACTGTGTATGTGTGCGTGTATTTATATGTGTGTATGTGTGTGTGTGTGTGTGTGTGTGTGTGTGTGTGTGTGTGTGTGTGTGTGAGTATTTTTATATATATATATATATATATATGTGTGTGTGTGTGTGTTTATGCATGTTTGGGGATGGGAAAGCTGTAATGTTTTGCACTGTGTATATAGAGTGTGAGTGTAAATGTGTGGGTGCATGTGTGTGTGTGTGTGTGTGTGTGTGTGTGTGTGTGTGTGTGTGACTGTGTGTCTGTTAGTGGTAGTGTAGTTAGGGCAGGGTGACAGGGGCAACTGCCTGCACACAAAGATCCCATCATTCCTTAAGTGCTGTAGTGCTCCGTGTGTGTGTGGTCTAAACTATATAAACAGCAATTTTTTTTTTACTAAAATCTGTGAACCTTAGTGCTCCATGCAGGCAGGGTATAAACTGTAGCCAGCAGTTTACTACAGTTTAAAAAGAACATTTTTTTTTATTTTTAACTAAAACATGCACACTCTACAGCTCTATGCAGGCAGAGTATAAACTGTAGCAAACATTTGCTATACTTATAGCAAAGTGTTTGCTACAGTTTAAAAGAAGAAATTTCTTGAAGGAGGTTTGGGGGCAGGGCACGTAAATGGGACCTGAATGGCTGGGGCAGGAGGGAGGGTATGTGTACCATGCATCTGCTCACCTGATAGGTGTGCCAGTAAAAGGAACATCCATTTTATTTTTCAGTGGAAGAGCTTGAGGGCGTATGTGTGTAGATCTAACAGAAATAAGCCAATTGCTTACAATGTATCAACTGGCTTATTACAGTGAAGTTTTTTTTATTTGTTTTACTCTTCACTTGAAGAGCTGAGGGGGTAGGGTGCTGGTTCATAGTACAGGCCCAGGGCACTGGTTGAGCCAGTTACACTTCTGTCTTGTCTGTGACTGTCTATGTGAGTTTTTGAGTTTCTGCATATTTGTGAGACTGTTTGTCTGCTTCTACATCTTTATGTCTATATATCTGACATGGTGTGTGTGTGTGCGTCTGTGTGTGTGTGTGTGTGTGTGTGTGTGTGTGTGCATGTGTGTGTGTGTCTCTGTGTGTATGTAAACATTATTAAATACTGGCATGACTTATATTTTGGATATAAAATATTTCCCCCAATAAAAATTACATATCCTACAGCAACTTTGAAATATTAGCTGGAGGTATTATTTTACATCACAAATATAAGCAAATATGCATATGCTAACACTCAGACAAACAGAAAACAATTTTACAGATAACTCATTTTCTAAGCACAGTAAATCCTTCCAGAGAGGGTGTTACATGGAAATAATGGTTCTTTATTGTCCTGTAGCACCCACCCTCTCGGGTGTTATTGCTTGCTTATGAATCAAAAAGGACTGGCATAGTGATTCCCAGTGCAAATTGTTTATGAATAGTGCCCACAAAATACTCATATTTGGTTTAGGACCTGTAAGAAGACAACAGTCTTTAAATGTTTTCAAGATGTTCCTCACAGAACTTTCAGTGTATTTGATTTTCAGTGGAACAACTTAATGCACGCACTAAGCAAATGTAAGCAAAGACTGTGGAAAAACATGCTAAGGACATAACATTCTATTATTTCAAAGACAACCAACATAAGACCCAGGGGTGGAAAACTGAAGCATGCATCAACATTCTCAATAATTTTCTACCTACTTAACCTATCAGTACGTGAATGCAATTCTCCACTGCACACTATTATGAAAAAAAAAATAGATTTACACACATATATTTTAACATATTTGCTCAAAAGTCCTGGACAAAGCCAAATGTAATCAGGCCCAAAGGCCCAAAATTAGGGAAGGAAGTTTCTTTGTTTACCAGTGAGAGTGTGGAGCTCTGAACAGCCTACCTGCCCTTGGAGGAGTGGTTTCTGCCCAGAAACTGTAGTTTTATTGGCCATTTTGGGCTAATTTCTAGCTCTTTAATCTTTCTGATATAAAAACCACATTTGCGCGGTTTTTGTGTTTGTATAAGCTCAGTAGATCCTGCCCAGGTGTCCTGCAGAGACCTACAACGCCAGTGAGACAAAAGGAGAGACTTTGGAGTGTTTAAGTACAATTGTTTTGATTTTTCTTGTTGCTTATTGCTATTTCCACCTAAACACTCGTTTTCTGGCATTTATTGCTTCTCAGAATGCTCACTTTATACTGAAATTGCATTTATTTGTGTCTGCACTTTAAAATTCATTTTTTGTTGTAAATTGTATTTTTAACTGTTACTGGCTTCCCATTCAAGTGTGGCAGCCATTACTGCACTATAAAAGTGTGTTTGCATTTGTTTCTACTGTTTTCTTGAAAAAAAAAATATTGCTATTTTTCTGCCTTACTAAGCTAGAAAAGTCCAGTTTCAGATACCTGCTGATACCCGGACTGTGTTTAAGTGTCTGTGTTTGGCCATACCTTACTTGGGCAAAAAGGAAGTTTATTTGTTCACCAGTGAGAGTGGGGAGCTCTAAACAGCCTACCTGCCCTTGGAGGAGAGGTTTCTGCCCAGAAACTGTAGTTTTATTGGCCATTTTGGGCTAATTTCTATCTCTTTAATCTTTCTGATATAAAAAAATGCATTTGCATGGTTTTGCGCATGGTTAGCTAGGGTTAAACTATTCCTGACTCCACGAAGTCTACTCTTCAGTTTTTCCTTTGGAACTAGACAAACCTTCAACTTTAGCACTAAAACCATTCATTTTACAGCCCAGCACTTGCTTAAAACTCATAGCAAGCACTAAATACCCCTAGCACTAGCCCCCCTTATACTCTCCAGAAGGACAAGGCTCCCTATTCGTCCCCACCAGTCAATCAAAAAAACAGCTCACTCTACCTATTCAGGCATGTCCAAAGGGCAGTTTCCAGTGTACTCTCCAGTCCAACTGGTGAATCTGGTCATTTTGAGGCAATGTTACAACTGCCTCATGTACACAGACAGCCCTCTCCTCCTACCACCAAACACTAATATATGCAAGAGATGCAATTATACAGCCAGACTGGAGGCAAAGCTCTCTCAACCCCAGACTGTAACTGACTGTTAAGAGGAGAAGGGTAATACTTGCAACACACCACCAGTCTCACATAGACCTAACAAACCAACACAGGCAAATAACACATATAAATACATGAAAACATACTCGGAGGCTCTAAATAAAAATCTGCAAAAGCAACAGAGTCCTCCAATGCAAACATCCAAGCAACTTCCACAACCCATCACCAACCATGAAACACATACTTCACATAATCAGTGTGCCATGCAATCACAGCCCTTAACCAAAAATAACATACCTAACACACTAGTGATAGGCGACTCTATAGTCAGGCACACTGATGCCCCACTAACTAAGCTGGACAAGGAGAAGGTTACAGTTAGCTGCCTGTCGGGTGCCAGGATCCGCCACATAACACAAGCACTCAGGTCACTCCAGAACAAGTACAAATATGACTCTGTCATTGTACATGTTGGTGTGAATGACCTGAGACATAACTCCCTGGACTACATGAAAAGAGACATGGAAGAGCTCTCAGATCATGTAGCCCAGGAAGTTATGGCCTTGACCCTGAGTAGCATCCTGCCCTTACCAAGAATGATGCCACAGTATAAAGAAAAAATTATCAACTTCAACAATTGGCTAAGTTTCTGGTGTCATTCAAAGGGGATCCAGTATCTGTCTGCCTGGGATAACATGCTCGACAAGCCACGTTGCTTCACAAGAGATGGCTTGCACCTGTCACCCTTAGGCTTTCGAATACTGGCAAAGGCTCTTGTCACCCCCATAGTGCCTTTTTTAGGCAAGGCTCAAAAGACAAACCCACCACCGTAAATAGCACAAGTAACCAAAAACTGAGGGCAATGCTACTCAACGCCGGAAGTCTAAACCTCAAAATGAATGCACTCGAGGCACTCCTCATTATAGAGAACATCGATATCTATGTAGTAACAGAAACCTGGTTTAAGGCTCCACATAGCACCCTAGCACTACCAAGCTAAAACTCATACCATACCTTTCGGCCACAGAACCCGGACCGAAACACAAAAGGCAGGGGTGTATCCATATTCATCAAGGATACTCACACCTCCAGGTTAGTGGCGCAGCACGATGCATCAGAGATCATCCAAGTGCAACTAACAAAGGGCAAAACTGCAATCCAAATTGTAGCTTGCTACAGATCACCCACCATGACCCAGGACCCCTTTTCCGCATTTTTGGAGTCACTGGGAAATATGAAGGTCCTACCAAACACCCTAATACTGGGTCATTTCAACTACCCAAACATTAATTGGGAGAACTACTCAAGTACTAACTCCCTTGCCCAATGCTTCCTAGAATTTATAAACTCAAATGCCCTGGATCAACTGGTCAACACCCCCACCAGAGGGAACAACATATTGGACCTGGTCATCACCAACATGGGCGACCGGTGTTCCACACCTAATATCAACCCCTCGCTGGTTAGATAAGACCATAGACTAATCCCTCTGGATATTCACATTCCACCGCCAACTTCAATCAAGGAAACCACAGTGAAAAACTTTTCAAAAGCAAACTTCACGTTGCTTAAGACTGAGGTGGAAAGGTTCACAGCCCCCACGCCAATGGACAATGCTGTCCAAGCTGCTGAAACCTATACAAAGGCACTCTATGATCATCTGCAGGAATGCATGGATCATGCTATCCCAAGTAAAACTAAGACTCACTCCTCCAAGAAAAGGAAACCAGTCTGGTGGACCCCTGCAATAAACAGGCTTTACAATAGAAGGAGGAAACCAGTATAGATAAGAGCAAAATCCCTAGAAGGGAAGACATCCTTGATCAGCATCAGCAAGAAACTACAATCCCTCATTAAATCATCCAAGGCTAGCTTCGAAAGAAAAGTTGCCAAGGACTCCAAAGATAACCACAAAACATTCTTTAGCTATGTCAAGAACCTAAGTGGAAACTCTCAGATCTGTTCTGCGTTGGTGCAGAATGGCACAAAATACACTGAACCAACTGATATTGTCAACATTTTGGCAGACAGGTTCAGTGCAAACTTCCCACCCCTCTCACCCCCTAAAGGGCTCATAACCATACCAGAAGAATGTAAGGCCCTGGCAATCACTGACACACAGGTTAAAACAGCCCTATCCAAAGCCAAAAACACAACCTCAGTGGGACCAGATGGTGTCCCAGGCTGTGTCTTACAAGAGCTCCAAAATGAACTAACCCCTCACCTAAACACACTGTTCAAATGCAGCCTCTCTACAGGCTACGTACCCACAGAGTGGTGCACAGTAACAGTTATCCCACTCCACAAAGGTGGCACCACAATGGACCCCAGGAACTATCGCCCTATAAGCCTGACTAGCCTGGTCTGCAAGGCTATGGAGTGCATCATCATGGAACTCATTAACAGAGACATTGGGAACCTCCAAACTTTGGACCCTACCCAGTTTGGCTTTGTTAAGGGCAGATCATGCCTCCTAAACCTGGTGGACTTCTTTGAGACAGTTACCAAGGCATTAGATGAGGGTAAGGAGGTCCACACAGCCTACCTAGACCTCGCAGAGGCTTTCAACACCATTCCCCATTCTGGTATTATAGACAAACTCACCAACCTGAACTTTAACCCCTATGTCATGAGATGGGTTGCAAATTGGCTCATGGATAGAAGCCACACGGTGAGAGTTGCAGACTCTAGGTCCGACTCTAAACTGGTTACAAGTGGCGTCCCCCAGGGCTCAGTCCTAGGACCCCTCCTGTTCGGTATATACTTCTCAAAGGTACAGACAAGCACAGGAGGACTTTGGATGACTGCAAACTAGGGGCCATAATTGATTCTCTGGCTGATACAGACACCCTCCAGAAGGGTCTCACTGAGATGGATACCTGGTGTCAAAATCATGGCCTCAAGCTGAATGCCAAAAAGTGCATAGTCATCCCCTTTGGGAAAAACAAAGTACCCATGAACTGCCACATAGGTGGTAGTCCCTTAAATACAGAAAACGTAATAAGGGATCTGGGGACCCAAGTAGATAGCAATCTCTCCTTTGATAATCATATTGCCAAGGTGGTTAGAAAATCCTTCTACATGGCCCACCTAATCTCAAAAGGATTCGCATCCAGAACAAAGGAGGTTATTGTGCCAGTCTACTCATCACTTATTAGACCCATTACAGAATACAATGCCCCATTTGCGATGTACCTTACAAGATACCTGCAACAGCTGGAAAGACCACAAAAGTACCTCATCAAGAGGATTACTGGCCTCAAACAGATGACCTATGCAGCCCGACTAAAGAAACTCCAGCTGTACTCGGTTGCATACCGCTTACTCAGAGGTGATCTCTACTTGACATACAAAGCCATGTACAACCCAGAATTGATGAATATGTTCCACCTAAAAAAAACAAAATCCCTGAGAGCCACACGCTCTAGGGATATAAACCTTACCACAACGATAAATAGAACATGCTGGATGGATAGATTCCTGACCCAGAGACTCCCCATGCTTTGGAACAAGATTCCAATATACATCAGGCAGAGCCCCTCACTAGCACTCTTCAAGAGAAATCTTGACGGGTGGATGGGAAACAAAATTTATCCCGGGGATCACTACAGTGGCTCTGCTGGACAGAGGCGCAGGGAACTAATGGCTCTGCTGGTCAGAGGCACAGGGAACTAATCTAAAGGGGTGGCGAAAGCTAACACACTCTGGCTAGGCTTATAAATGCCCTTGGGCAGATAGCCTAGTACTTACCTATAAACCTATGAACCTATGAATATTACTGTAATTCACTTTAAAATGTTAATAGGAGAACAGGTTTGCACAGGCATATACTTTTTGTACAATAGGAATCATGTAATTATTTTGTCTAGCATTATTAACTGACTGTAATCCTCAGTGATTTACAAGAAAATCAAACATTTTATGAGGGATGGGGAAAAAATATTAGGTAAAATCAGGAATGTTCTGTAAAATCAAAGAAAGCTTAAGTAACACTTCCTGACTCGTTTTATACAAAGTGAAAATTGGACTTATTTTAGCAATCCCTGATTGTGGAACTACACAGATACAGAAATCTTTTGTGCTGTTCTTACTACACAGAATTTCTGAACATCGCATTTAAAATCAATGTATTTAAACAATTAAGGGATTTGTAGGTATTAATACTAATTATGGGTATCTGATACTAGAAAGGGCTGTATTTGTTAAAGCAGTGCATATACATACCCAAAAATGATAATATACTTTGCTGACTTTCAAAGGTTGCACCAAAGTTTTCATTGTGATCTAAGAAAAGAAAATATAATAACTTGTATTAAAAACATATGATTGCATGATAAATTTGCATTTTAACAACTTAATGTTTTCCCACTTCTGGCCCAGAAAGTGTGTAAAGTACATAAAACATGAAGCAAGTGTTTTATTCTCACAGAATTCTAAACACAAAATGTCATTCCAATGTTTTATTTATTTAATCAAATGCAATAAATTAACATTTATTTCAATAAATTATTCAAAACCACCTAAAAATATAGCATGTCAAAGATAATAAAGTCAGAACAAGTATACCATGCTAAAACAGGTGTATATTTATAGAGTTCATTTAATCAGCAGAATCAAAGAATATCACAACCAGACATTTCTAATGGCTATTGTCTATGCATATATGTTAGTTGTGCTTTATCATTTTTTTCATCTTTAGGTTTCATTGGGTGGTTGTGCCTCTCCCACCCCTTACTTTATATACTAACTTCAGGATTGCACTACAGTGGAGAAAAGGCCATATATAACTTTCAGCAAAATGAGTTTCAGTCAAATGAGTTTTCAATGAAATGAGATTTCAATGACTTGTGCACAGGCACTGAGTTTCAGTGAAATGAGCTTTCAGTGAAATGAAGTAGACTCATATATATATATATATATATATATATATATATATATATATATATATACACTTTTTAATCTCGAAAGTCCACAATCCCGATGTTCAATATATCGAACTCAGAACCTCGAGATTGTGAAATCTCAAAATTAAAAAAAAAGAAAAAAAAAAGAAGACATCAAAAAACATGTTTTTGCAGGGGGGCAAGCCTCCTACACCCCTACACCCTCTGCAACTTAAATATACTAATTCTGAGATTGCAGTACAGTGAATAGAAGTAATGTTCCTGTTCTGCACTGTATAGAGATCTCCACTACCATTCTCTTCACTATAAAGCGATCTTGGAGTTAGTATATTTAAGTTGCAGGGGTTGTGGGGGTGCAGGGGGGGGGGCTTACCTTCCTTCAAAAACATGTTTTTGACGTCTTCTTCTTTTTTTAAATTTTGAGATTCCACAATCTCGAAGTTATGAGTTCGATATATTGAACGTTGGGATTGTGGACTTTCAAATATGTATATATATATATATATATATATATATATATATATATCTATATATATATTAAATAAACACAGACTTCTTTTAATTAAGGCATCATGAGAGATGCACACATTCCCACTCACTTTCTTTTGAATGAACAAAGACCCTTTACTTATTTTACATATCTTTATTAATGCACTCAGGCCAATAAGATCAAACTCTGCTAGCTGTAGGTAAGATATGTTTTGTTCCTTTTTGAGTTTATTAGTGCAGCGTTTTGCCAGGGTGACTATGGTTTGGCCATATATGCATTAACTTTAGGACTTTTTTGCTTTTTGGTTTGATTCATGTTTGGGATCCATCCATAATATAATGGACAGCAGGCTTTATATGATCTGTATGTCTGCGACAATACATAGACTCTCCTAATATAGTGCATCCCCAAAAATGGCAAAGCATGTCATTCTTCAGCTAGTGAAGTCTGGCCTTCATGACATTAATGTAGTAAAGACCTATAGATTATGTAAAGGGTCAGTGTGCATTCTAAACAAGTAAGCTATAGCACTTGTATGTCCTTAAGTGCCCACATATATAGCTCCCATGATGCCTTCATTAAAGTAAGTTTGGGTTTTCTAATTTCTTTTCTTTTTCTTTCTTTTTTTTTTCTTTTTAGGTGGTGTTCTGTTTTGCTATGGTCTCACTGGTTTGGCTCTATAGGCATTTACTTTTTGGTATAGACATTGTTTGAACCTCATCCCTAAGGTAAAGGCCATCAGGCTTTTCATAAGTCATGTGTTTCAGAGAATGTCTAAACTCTTCACTTTTTCCGCACAGTTGAGTTCAACTGGAAGAGAAATATATTAAGTCTCAATGTTTGCATTTAGTGGACTGCATACATTAGTAAAAATGACTACATTAAGTAAAGAATCATTGCACATTTAGGAGACAATGAGGTAGAACATTTGTATATCCTTATGGGTTAAATTGCATCTCCCATAAAGCCCTCATCAAGGAAGAATTGTCACAGGTGATGATGTAACAGAATACAGCTTTGGAGAAAAACTGTGTTTTTTAATAACAAACAGTTTCTGTTGTGGTTGCAGCAAAGAAATAAAAGCAATGGCTTCAAATATGCTTACTCTATAATAAAACTTTCTTCAAAACAGTAATCTTTTTTCCCCATATTTAAGTATTTATCCATCCCAGATGTAAAGTTGTATTCCTCTTATTATTAATGAAGCTTCTAATTAATCCATTAATTAATTAATTTGTCTTGGTTTACCAGGATATTTTAAATGGACAAAACCAATTTTCAGCAGTGGCCTGGGGAGAAAAACTTCATCTAAATTATAGTATGCATATCATATAAACAAGTGCATTTTTTAATGGCATACTAAACATTCATACGTATAACATAGAAAGGAGAACAGCTACAGTCATTCCTCTGCATAAGGGAGAACTTTCCACAGAAAGAGGCAGTTACAAACCCATAAGTCTGACTAGCCTGATATGAAAAGCCATGGAAAGACTTATCATGGAATTAATCAACCCACACATAGGTAACCTTAAATATTGGGCCTTTCTCGGCTTGAATTTGTCAAGGGCAGGTCATGTTTACTGAACCTGGTGGATTTTTTGGAAAAGATCACTAAAGCAATTAATGAAAGCAAAACAGTACACACTGCATAACTTGACCTAGCCAAACCTTTTAAGACAACTCCCCACTCAGGCGTCGTAGAAAATCTAAATAAACTGGGAATAAACCCTTGTGTCATCCACTGGATTGCCAGCTGGCTCACTGATAGGATGCAGACAATCAAAATAGGAGAAATTACCTCCACAAATAGACCAGTTACCAGTGGAGTCCTCCTGTGTTCTGTGCTGGGAACTCTCCTGTTTGGCATCCATTTTTCTGAAGTTAAAGCCAATACAAAAGGGCTCTGGTTGGCTAAGTTTGCAGATGACTGCAAGCTAGGAGAAGTCATTGAATCCTGCAGGAAGTTTTGTCCCAAGTAAATAACTGGTGCCAAAATCATGGACTGAAGCTAAATGGTGAAAATGCATTATTGTATTCTTTGGGAAGTCATCTACCCCAGGGAGCTACCACATTGACAATACATCTGTAAGAGTTGTCCCAGTTGTTTTGCATTTGGGAACTTATGTGGAAAGTGACCTAACTTTTGACCAACATGTGTCTATTGTTGCAAGAAAGACCTTCCATATTGCACAGCTTATAAACAAAAGGATTGTGTCTAGATCTAGGGATGTCATTGTCCCTCTTTACTCAGTTTTGGCCAGCCATTGAATGTCATGCCCTGTGTGGTATGTATCTGTCCAGGTACATGCGATAACTGGAATGCCCAAAGAGGTACCTTACTAAAAGGATGCAAGTCCTAAATGACGTGTCCTACATGGACCAACTCAAAGCCCTGTCACTATACTCAGTAAATCATATCAGAAATATTTGGTCTATGGATCTAAACTTCTTCTGCAACATCAACAGAATAGTTTGGAGGGACAGGTACATCTCACAGAGGATACTGCTGCTGTGGAATAGACTCCCCATCCATATAAAATAATGTTCATCCTTGTCCATATTCAAGTGCAACTGAGATCAATGGATGGGAATCAGAAAATGTACCCCAGTACTTCCCCTTGTACTACTAATGGACAGAGGCAGCTTCTAAATGGGTTATCTCATGCATGGGTCCCCACAAATTATTTGTGGTATGATCCCAGTTATTTTCATTGGGAGCAAAATATAATTATTGACCTTAACCAAATGGGATAGGTTATTTCAAGCGCAAAAAACAAAACAAAACAAAAATTGGCTAGGCTTAAAATGTCCAACAAGGGTAGCTAGACTAGTGATTACCTATGAACCTATGCATGTACAATTTACAATGATATATTTAGTTGTCAACTTTGTCTAGTACTTAACTACATGTAGCTGTTTACAGGTGAATAAGTATGTGTCATCAGTAACATTTGCTTATTTGCTAGTCATGCTACAGATTTAATTTAAAAATATTAGCTTTTATAGCATAGGGTGTATTTAGATAAGGAGGTACAGAGAATCTGAGATTATAGCGGTATCCTCATTAAGTACAGGCACACCTCCAGACTGGTTTGCCAGCATGTGCACTGGAATTACTCCAGGTGCAACTGACGGTTGGCAAGACACCCATCCAAGTTATAGCCAGCTATAGACTTCCTTCCATGATTCAGGACACCCACTTCTCCTACCTGGACCTACTTGACTCCATCAAGGTACCCCCTAACACCCTGATCATTGATGCCTTCAACTACCCCACCATAGACTGGGTGAACTATTCCTGCACTAATGCACTCACCCAATGATTCCTTGATTTAATCAGTTCTAACTCACTAGACCAGCTCCTCTCATCCCCCACAAGGGGAGATAATATTCTGGACTTGGTTCTCACTAACATGGATGACAGCTGCACCACTGCCATAGTAAGTTCTTCCCTAGTGAGATCAGATCATAGGTCTGTCTCATTTGAAGTTTCTATCCCACCCAACCCCCCAGCTGTAACCAGGTTAAAAAAGTTCTCAAAAGCTGACTACAACCTCCTAAGAGAGGGTATCAATAGCTTCACATGACCGCCCCCCTCAGATGATGCAGACAACTATGGTGAACAGTATACAAATGCAGTATACAAGCACCTGTACAACTGCATGGACTCAGCCACACCCAACAGAACTAAAACCTGCTCCTCAGGGAAACACAAACCTGTCTGGCGGACATCCTCTATCAACAGGCTTTACAACAAAAGGAAGAAACTGTTGTCCAAGGGTAAAAATGAACAAATTCCAAATTGGAAAAACTCCCTCCTCAGCCTCAACAAGCAAATCAGATCACTAGTGAAAACCTACAAAGCCAATTATGAATTGAAACTAGCCTCTGAGACAAAGGGAAACCACAAAGCCTTCTTCAGTTATGTCAGGAACCTCCATGGCAAAGCCCAGGTTTGTTCCGAATTACTACTTAATGGTACTACTTACTCTGATCCTGCTGACTTAGCCAACCTGCTAGCAGATAGGTTCAGCACAAACTTCACCCCCCCCCCCAAAGACCCATTTGACATCCCTAATACTTGTCACACACCTCATATCTCTATAGATCAAGTGTTAAAGGCCCTATCCAAGGCAAAGAACACAGCTTCCATGGGACTTGATAGTATCCCAGGTCATATTCTGCACCATCTCCAGCAAGAACTAGCTTCACTATTGAGCACCCTATTCAACCACGGCCTAAGTACAGGCTTCATTTCAGCAGAGTGGAGAACTGCCATTGTCATCCCCTTGCACAAAGGTGGTGCCACTACTGACCCTGGAAACTATCGCCCCATTAGCTTGACAAGTCTAATATGTAAAGCCATGGAGGGTATTATTATGGATCTCATAAACAAGGACATAGGCAATCTCCAAGCATTTGACACCACCCAGTTCGGATTTGTCAAGGGCAGATCTTGCCTGGTGAACCTGGTTGACTTCTTTGAGAGTGTCACCAAGGCCGTGGATGAGGGAAAGTCAGTACATACAGCTTACCTTGACTTAGCCAAGGCCTTTGACACAATCCCCATTCAGGCATCATCAAAAAGCCAACACAACTTGGTGTAAATCTCTATTTCATCAGGTGGGTGGCCAACTGGCTCACCGATAGGACCCAAAAGACAAAATAGGCATCTCCACCTCTGACAACAGACCTGTCACTAGTGGTGTTCCCCAGGGTTCTCTTCTGGGACCCCTACTGTTTGGCATCTACTTCTCAGAGGTCCAAGCAAAGACAAAAGACCTGTGGCTGACTAAGTTTGCAGATGAATGTAGGTTGGTTTCTGTCACTGACTCCCCAGATGATGTTAACGTACTGCCAGAGGGTCTCACAGCAACAAATGACTGGTGCCAAAGTCATGGCCTTAAGTTAAATGCAAAAAAAAAATGTATTATGATACCATTCAGCAAAAACACAGCTCCTACTGATTGGCACATCAATGGCAAGCCCCTAAGCACACAACCTGTGGTGAGACACCTGGGTACTCAGGTTGACAACAATCTCACATTCGACCATCATGTAGCAGCAGTGGTTAGAAAACCCTTTTACTGGATGCATCTCACAAGTAGAGGGATTGCATCCAGGAAAAAAAGAGGTTATTACCTCTCTGTACTCCTTCCTCATTACGCCAATAGAGTATAATGCCCTGTTTGGTATGTACCTCTCCAAACACCTGTACTAACTGAAAAGGCCACAGAAATACCTCACAAAGAGAATCCATTGCCTCCAACACCTGTCCTTTGTGGACAAGCTTAAATCCCTATCACTCTACTCGGTCTCCTACAGATTGCTTAGAGGTAATCTTTGTCTCACCTACAAGGCAATATCGAACCGTGCCTTACTAGAGATGCTCCATATCCATAAGTCTAACTCCTCACACATTACCTGCTCAAAAGGCCTAAATTTAATATGTGACATCAACAAAACCTGCTGGAGAGACAGGATTGTCTCTCAGAGGCTGCCCTGTCAAACAGAGTACCTAACTGACCCTCTTCAAGCACAACCTTGATGAGTGGATGGGAAACCACAAATTTGTCCCACTGACTGACAGTGGCAACAGGTGCTGACTGATGTTTCTTTTTTGGGGATAATCTCTTGGCTAGGATTGTAAGGGCCCCAGGGCCATTAGCCTAGTAACCTCCTATGATCCTATGATAGGTAAAGTTTAGAGTGTGGTAGAAGAGATGAAAAGTTAAAAAAGATTTAGATGAAGTGAGAAAAGGGGGAGAGAGAAAGTGGTGTGTATGAGTGGAAAAGGAGTAGGTGAATATGAGGAAGAAAGACAGAGGAAAAGGTGTTATACTGGAGAGGCGGGGTGGTGCCAAACATTAGCATGAACAGGTTTTATTCAGATGCAGTCTGGGAAGCCTTTTAAAGTGTGGCAGTTTGTCAGCTAGTTTGATGTGTTCTGAGACGTTCCATATTTCTTGAGATGTCGCAGGCTGAACTATTAGACCTGGTTGTTTCTAATAAGAACGTGTTGGCAGAGTGGAGGTCCCTTGAGGGAGAATAAAGCAGTAAGATATTTTTAGTGTGGGGTATTTATCTGGTTAGTAAAAAAAGTTTATATGCAGATGCTAATTGTGAATGTTCTAAGATATTGATTTTTTAAGTCCCAATGTAAGACATTCATAAAATTATCTCCTTTACTTGCCTTCATCTACCATAATTTTCAGACATTTTCCTACATGTTTATTCTCATTTAGATAACAGAAGCTATATAACTGCAAATTCATCTTTATCAAGAACAAATGTCCCCATCAATCATTTTATTTTACATGTCTGAGATAAAAGATTTGAAATTGATATACAGCTATCCAGTCCTTAATCAACATATCCTAAGGCAACCTTATCATACTTCTTATTTTTGTTGTATGCAGGTTTTATTTGTCACCTGCACCACTTCTGTTTCCACCAAGATACCAACAACCAGCAAACAGGCAAGTTTTTACCCACTAGGACGATACAGGTTGTAAGCCCCTCTATTGTGTAACTCTGCAGCAATCATTTCGCTACCTTTATTGACCTTTTGAACTTTCCTTCCATAACATCTTCCTTACACACCTTTGATTCTTCTTTTCCCTTATTCATTCCATTACTTTATACAAATGTCATATTCCACATTACTCATGCACCTTCTTTACCATTCGTATCGCCCTCCCCTTCCGTCACTACCATGACAGGAGAGAAGACACAAGCCTTCACCAATCAAAAAATACATTTCCTTATCAGTGCCACTTAATGACCAAATGGTCACTATAAGCACAACTTGTACTCCCAATACTGCATGTCAGATTCTCTCAGGTCAGTGGCCATATACTGTACTCCCAGTACTGCATGTCGTATTCTCTCAGGTCAGTGCCCATATACTGTACTCCCAATACTGCATGTCGTATTCTCTCAGTTCAGTGCCCATATACTGTACTCCCAGTACTGCACGTCGTATTCTCTCAGTTCAGTGCCCATATACTGTACTTCCAATACTGCATGTCGTAATCTCTCAGTTCAGTGCCAATATACTGTACTCCCAGTACTGCATGTCGTATTCTCTCAGGTCAGTGCCCATATACTGTACTCCCAATACTGCATGTCGTATTCTCTCAGGTCAGTGCCCATATACTGCACTCCCAGTACTGCATGTCGTATTCTCTCAGGTCAGTGCCCATATACTGCACTCCCAATACTGCATGTCGTATTCTCTCAGTTCAGTGCCCATATACTGTACTCCCAATACTGCATGTCGTATTCTCTCAGGTCAGTGCCCATATACTGTACTCCCAATACTGCATGTCAGATTCTCTCAGTTCAGTGCCCATATACTGTACTCTCAATACTGCATGTCAGATTCTCTCAGTTCAGTGCCCATATACTGTACTCCCAATACTGCATGTCAGATTCTCTCAGTTCAGTGCCCATATGCTGCACTCCCAATACTGCATGTCGGATTCTCTCAGGTCAGTGCCCATATACTGCACTCCCAATACTGCATGTCGTATTCTCTCAGGTCAGTGCCCATATACTGTACTCCCAATACTGCATGTCAGATTCTCTCAGTTCAGTGCCCATATACTGTACTCCCAATACTGCATGTCGAATTCTCTCAGTTCAGTGCCCATATACTGCACTCCCAATACTGCATGTCGGATTCTCTCAGGTCAGTGCCCATGTACTGTACTCCCAATACTGCATGTCGTATTCTCTCAGTTCAGTGCCCATATACTGTACTCCCAATACTGCATGTCGGATTCTCTCAGGTCAGTGCCCATATACTGTACTCCCAATACTGCATGTCGTATTCTCTCAGTTCAGTGCCCATATACTGCACTTCCAATACTGCATGTCGGATTCTCTCAGGTCAGTGCCCATATACTGTACTCCCAATACTGCATGTCGTATTCTCTCAGGTCAGAGCCCATATACTGTACTCCCAATACTGCATGTCGTATTCTCTCAGGTCAGTGCCCATATACTGTACTCCCAATACTGCATGTCGTATTCTCTCAGTTCAGTGCCCATATACTGTACTCTCAATACTGCATGTCGGATTCTCTCAGTTCAGTGCCCATATACTGCACTCCCAATACTGCATGTTGGATTCTCTCAGTTCAGTGCCCATATACTGTACTCCCAATACTGCATGTCGGATTCTCTCAGGTCAGTGCCCATATACTGTACTCCCAATACTGCATGTCATATTCTCTCAGGTCAGTGCCCATATACTGTACTCCCAATACTGCATGTCGGATTCTCTCAGTTCAGTGCCCATATACTGTACTCCCAATACTGCATGTCGGATTCTCTCAGGTCAGTGCCCATATACTGCACTCCCAATACTGCATGTCGTATTCTCTCAGGTCAGTGCCCATATACTGTACTCCCAATACTGCATGTCGTATTCTCTCAGCTCAGTGCCCATATACTGTACTCCCAATACTGCATGCCGGATTCTCTCAGGTCAGTGCCCATATACTGTACTCCCAATACTGCATGTTGTATTCTCTCAGGTCAGTGCCCATATACTGTACTCCCAATACTGCATGTCGGATTCTCTCAGGTCAGTGCCCATATACTGCACTCCCAATACTGCATGTCGGATTCTCTCAGGTCAGTGCCCATATACTGTACTCCCAATACTGCATGTCGGATTCTCTCAGGTCAGTGCCCATATACTGTACTCCCAATACTGCATGTCATATTCTCTCAGGTCAGTGCCCATATACTGTACTCCCAATACTGCATGTCGGATTCTGTCAGTTCAGTGCCCATATACTGTACTCCCAATACTGCATGTCGGTTTCTCTCAGGTCAGTGCCCATATACTGCACTCCCAATACTGCATGTCGTATTCTCTCAGGTCAGTGCCCATATACTGTACTCCCAATACTGCATGTCGTATTCTCTCAGCTCAGTGCCCATATACTGTACTCCCAATACTGCATGTCGGATTCTCTCAGGTCAGTGCCCATATACTGTACTTCCAATACTGCATGTTGTATTCTCTCAGGTCAGTGCCCATATACTGCACTCCCAATACTGCATGTCGTATTCTCTCAGTTCAGTGCCCATATACTGCACTCCCAATACTGCATGTCGTATTCTCTCAGTTCAGTGCCCATATACTGTACTCCCAATACTGCATGTCGGATTCTCTCAGTTCAGTGCCCATATACTGTACTCCCAATACTGCATGTCGTATTCTCTCAGTTCAGTGCCCATATACTGTACTCCCAATACTGCATGTCAGATTCTCTCAGGTCAGTGGCCATATACTGTACTCCCAATACTGCATGTCAGATTCTCTCAGGTCAGTGCCCATATACTGTACTCCCAATACTGCATGTCGGATTCTCACAGGTCAGTGCCCATATACTGTACTCCCAATACTGCATGTTGTATTCTCTCAGGTCAGTGCCCATATACTGTACTCCCAATACTGCATGTCGTATTCTCTTAGTTCAGTGCCCATATACTGTACTCCCAATACTGCATGTCGGATTCTCTCAGTTCAGTGCCCATATACTGTACTCCCAATACTGCATGTCATATACTCTCAATTCAGTGCCCATATACTGTACTCCCAATACTGCATGTCGTATTCTCACAGGTCAGTGCCCATATACTGTACTCCCAATACTGCATGTTGTATTCTCTCAGGTCAGTGCCCATATACTGTACTCCCAATACTGCATGTCGTATTCTCTTAGTTCAGTGCCCATATACTGTACTCCCAATACTGCATGTCGGATTCTCTCAGTTCAGTGCCCATATACTGTACTCCCAATACTGCATGTCGTATTCTCTCAATTCAGTGCCCATATACTGTACTCCCAATACTGCATGTCGGATTCTCTCAGGTCAGTGCCCATATACTGTACTCCCAATACTGCATGTGGTATTCTCTCAGTTCAGTGTCCATATACTGTTTCTGTTGTTCTGCATAAGCTTAATCACTATACCATCATTATATTCCTCGCTATATCCAGTTTTTGTTTTTATATTCACAAATACATTTATTTATCAAGGATTCCCAGCTATAATTATATCACATTATTATCAGAAAAATACGTAGACTAACAATAAAGCAACTGTACATGTATTTAAACATATGTATCTGAGTATTCATTAATATTGCATTCCTAACCATCCACTTGACAATCTTAAGGCTTGCTACATAGGTGGCATGCCTACTGGAAGCTCATTCAAAAATATGCACTTGTTTTGCATATGATTACAAAGACAGGAAAAAAAAAACTATTTGAATGTTGCCTTTTTTTTTTTAATAACCTGTCTCAGTTCAACCATTTTAATCTAAAAATAATTATAATCATAACCTAGTTTATATATATATATATATATATATATATATATATATATATATATATATACATATCTATATTTATATATTAATTATCAAATATTAAAGGCGACCCTCCTTAAAGGATCTGGTTACCTTTACCTTTTCTAAACAAACCTTTATGGTTAAGGTTCATAGGTTCATAGGCTGGTACTAGGCTATCGGCCCTAGGGCCTATGCAAACCTAGCCATAACAATTCCCTGGATATTTCTTCCCACAATATTTACTTCTCCAGGCCCCTGTCTAGCAGGGTGACTGACATGATCCCCGGGGTGAATTTCCTATCTCCCATCCAATCATCAAGGTTCCTTTTGAAGAGGACCAAAGAGGCGCTCTGCTTGATATGTATGGGCAGTCTATTCCAGAGTATGGGGAGCCTCTGGGTCAGGAACCTATCCCTCCAGCATGTTTTGTTCATTGTGATGACAAGGTTTAGATCCCTGGAGCGTGTGGCTCTGAGGGATTGGGATTTCTTTAAGTGGAGCATGTCCAACAGCTCAGGGTTTGACATGGCCTTGTATGTTAAGCAGAGATCACCTCTGAGTAGACGATATGCCACAGAGTATAGCTGGAGTTTTTTTAGACGGTCAGTATATGGCATCTGCTTTAGGCCTGTGATTCTTTTAGTGAGGTATTTCTGTGGCCTTTCAAGCTGTTGCAGATGTCTTGTGAGGTACATACCAAATGGGACATTATACTCTATAATAGGTCTAATGAGGGATAAGTACAGTGGGACAATGACCTCCTTTTTTCTGGATGAAAAGCCCTTAGTGATGAGGTGTGCCACGTAGAAGGATTTCCTGACTGTTGTGGCAATGTGGTTATCGAACGTGAGACCACTGTCCACCTGTGTCCCTAAGTCTCTCATCACACTTTCAATGTTTAGTGTCCTGCCACCTATGTGGTAATTCATGGGTACATGTTTTTTTTTCAAAGGGGATAACTATACATTTCTTGGCATTAAGCTTGAGCCCATAGCTCTGGCACCAGGCATCTGTTTCTATAAGACCCTTTTGTAGAATATCCACATCATTTGGGGATTCAATAATGGCTCCCAGTTTGCAGTCATCTGCAAACTTTGTTAGCCAGAGTCCCTTAGTGTTGGCCTGTACTTCAGAGAAGTAGATGCCAAACAAGAGTGGTCCCAGGTCCATGGGGGGATGAAGCTTTGACTACAGCTGAGGCAAAACAAAATTTATTAGTGGTTCATGTACTTGATGGAAGTGGTCCAGGGAGGGGAGATGTTAAGGGATGTTCAATAACACAATCACTCAAAGGAGGAGCAACAATTGCAGGATTTAGTCCTGAGGGGTGGGCATTCAGCAACCAAGCAACATTGGTGATAATTCTCGCTACAGGTTCATAGGAGCATGCACCCACATCGGGAAGGGTAGTCTGGTCCCCATGGTGATGTGGACATCCATCCCCTTGGAGAGGTTAGACCTAAATAATATGTAAATATTCTGCCCTTGCTGGAATGCCACTGAGAACATAAAACCACATCTGAGGTTGCCTGCCTGATGGTCTGCTCAGACAGCTCTTACTTTCACTCAAGTAAAACAAGATATCGAGCCACAGAGTAAGCACTTTCATGATATGATATTTCTTACCTTCAGCTGGAAATACCCAGGATGGGGGATAAAATGGACATAGCTGATAGGGGTTCAGCAGTTACAGGAGGACGAACCAGAGAAAACAAGTGGAGATGGGGATATCCCGTGAGGTTTCTTACCTACTGGAATGTACTGTTTGATGATTTGTTACTTTTAATCAAAAATTAAAAGGGAAGTACATAAATAAAAAGATGCTATGGAAGAGCAACAGACAACCTGCCATCCTAGATGAACATACCTTTATAGAAAAACGTATCAAAAAAAGAAAACAGGAAAAAAGGAAACTGTATTGTATTGTATTTTGTAAATATGTTAGAATCAAATGTCAAGGAAAATATGCTGCATTTCAGAAATGTAACAAAACACAAAAGAGGAAAACAGAAAACAATTCCAGTTAAAAACGAAGGGGCAAGAATAGATGTCAGAATAGCAAATATCTGATTCAGAAATTGGATAACTTAATCAGTCAAGAAATAGGATAAAGCCTTTTAGATATACTAATGAGATCAAGAGATTATGCATGGTAAAATTAGTTTAAATGAATATGGGGTGGACAGTGAAGAAAATCAGGGTTATGAAGGAACATGCAAATCCAGACAGTACATGAGCTTCTGATTATGATGTACCATCATGGAAGCAGCTGGCAATCATAGTGAGCATGATCAGGTGAATCATTTACTTATTTATATTAATTTCGTTTGTTTACCAGGACTGACTGACTGGGCTATGCAAGACACCTTTTCAGTGGAGGCCTGGGGAGAAAAGCTCCGTAAACATAAAATATCTATAAGTACAGCAGGATAATAAGGCAAAAGATATGTCAGGCAAAATATTTCAGAGGCCAGTATTCATAGTTAGTTATGCAAATGAGCTAAGGCAATCTTCAATGTTAATGAATGAGTGCAACTGAGCTGTGATTCACAGAGGCTGTATAAGTCAATGTGGACAACCTCAAATATGTTTATGCAAATGTGCAAATAATGAGATGGAAATGAGGCGTGATCTAAATCTTCATATGCTAATAAAGTATGTTTTAGACCATTTGTGATTCATAATCAGATTTTCCAGCTTTTTCAAACTGGTTGTAGAAGCGTTATATAGAGAGAAGCCGTGCCAAATCTATCAGAGTTGCAGTTGGCAAAAATGTTGCCACTTACTGTGAGCATTGCTATTTCCAGATATGAACTGCTTGTCTTGACTCTGCTAAAACAGCTTGTGCCCAGTGGTGATCAGTGGCCAAGAAGGCAAAAATATAAGCAAAGGATTACTCATTATAACTTTGAAAATAAGGAAATCCTTGATAGGTTTAGAGTGCACAAGGACAGTATAAGGGTCTTAGTGGGTATGTTTGACCCCCATAGGGGCACTGGAGGAATGTGTAGACTTCCTATCTCTGTGGACACCAAAGTATATACAGCCCTCACTATACTTGCTACTGGAACCTTTCAGGGACAGATGGGGACACATTGGCGATCCCACATGCTTCTGTCTCAAGAATACTGCAGCAGTTCTTGGATGTACTCTTGGCTCATGTGGATCAGTATATCTATTTCCCGATGTCACCTCAGAACCAAGCCAGGACTATGCATTCCTTTTATGGGCTGGCACCTTTCCCCTGAGGCACTTGGTGCAATAAATTGCAGCCAAGTTGCAATTATGGCCCCTCATAGTCTGCAGGGGGAGATGTACCACAATAGAAAGGGCTACTTTTCCATCAGTTGCCAGATAGTGTATGATGCAAGGGGATGCATCACCAGTGTGTCAGCACAGCATCCTGGCAGTGCACATGGTTCCCATATCTGGCACACTAGCTCACTCTACTGCCTCTTTCTGCATGGTAGGATGCCCAGTGGTCATCTTGTTGGTAGGTGGGGGGGGGGGGGGAATATATATATATATATATATATATATATATATATATATATATATATATTTTGTATTTAAATAGTTATTCAATTGAAATGTATTGCTGAATGCTAATTTTATTTGTCTTTTCCCCTTTCAATCTTTTTTTTCAGGCGTTGCTGGATTTCCACAGGAGCCATGATTCATGACACCAGTGAAAAATCCAAATGGAGCTGCTGAGGAGATAAACATGTCCCTGTCTTAGACCCGTATTGTTATAGAGAGGGTCTTTGGCATCCTGAAGAGCCATCTCAGGTGATTGGATCCAGTATGGCCCATCTACTGTCTGCAGGATGTTTACTGCATGTTGCTTTCTGTGTAACATTATCATGTGCCGGTCTGGTGATGAAGAGACTCATGATGTCACTCCAGCTCTCAGATCCAGTCCCACTATGACTAATGATGACCAGCCAGCTGCAATAGTAAGGGACCCCATTCAGCAGGCTTGAAAATGGCATGAGGCTGCCCAGGCAAAGAGGCAGGGTCTAGCCCATAACTATGGACCATGACATTCAGGTTAGTGTTTCCTTTATTGAAAAAACACATAGAGTATAACTTATACGTGCAGTGATATTTGTGGGCTATGCTGTGTGGTGCATGCTCTGCTGTCACTGTTCATCTGACATTTTCTTAAAACATTTTTTTATTATCTGCTAGAAAATAATACTCATGTTATTGTCATGCCTGAGTCTCATGGATTCCTGTTCGGTGATGTCTGAAGACAACATATAGAAAATAATTTATATTTTTGTCTGCATTCTTGAATAGCTTCAGCTTTAATGATTACTTAATTATACAAAATTGAGGAATATTGACAAAAGTGAAATACTTCCTGAGTTAATGCACTGCAAATTTAAGAAAAATGACTATTTTTTTTTTTATATATATATTCCATTTCTTCTTAGTTTATTCTGTTGTCCTGCATATTAGATTAATTTTATGTTAACATATGCAATAAATTCTGACTTCAGAAACTATCATAATTTCTGCAGTGGTGAGCATACCTCCCAACTGTACTGAATTACTCGGTTTTTACCGAGTTTTGGGGTCCAAATAATAGGGTGCCACAATTACCGAGTGGCACCCTTTCATTTCTGACTATTTCGCAACTTTTTAAATTTTTTTATTTATTTTTCCACTGTTTGAGCTGACATCGTCACTTGCACTATGATGTCAGCTCCATCGGGGCTACCAGCCTGTCGGAATTGAGCTCAAGGGCTCATGTGCACACATTTCTGGCTGGGTTTTGAATGGATGTGTGCGAGCGGGAAGCATTTTTATTCAAATACTGGTCCGTTAGTCCAGATGCGAGCTAGTGTGAAACATTTTATTCACATGCAAGCCTTTTGGGAAGTAATGGAATACAGCAGCAGTCATTTTTATTCAAATGGAGCTAGAACAGTTATTTTAATTTTATTCGTTCTCTATTGGGAAGTGAATCTACTGCAGAGCGAAGCGAATAGAAAGGATTCTGGCTGGAGCAGTTACTGCAGAGCGAACGGACTATGGAAAGGATTCTGGCTGAAGTAGAAAACATCTTTTTGTGTGTGTGATTGTGTGTGTGTGTGTGTGTGTGTGTGTGTGTGTGTGTGTGTGTGTGCGTGTGCGTGTGCGTGTGCGTGTGTGTGTGTGTGTGTGTGTGTGTGTGTGTGTGTGTGTGTGTGTGTGTGTGTGTGTGTGTGTGTGTGTGTGTGTGTGTGTGTGTGTGTGTGTGTGTGTGTGTGTGTGTGTGTGTGTTTGTGGTTGGGATGCTCATCCGGAGAGGCATGAGTTACCCAATGTGTAACAGATAAATCAGCAGGGTTTGTTTACTCTTGCGTCTCTGGTCTGTATTCAGTAACTCTTGCTCATCCCCAGTTTGTTAGAAAATACTATCTCATCCTGCATGCCTCCGGTGATGTCACTGCCCCTCCACTCCTGTGCATCTCACTGTTGGACCTTCATATAGGATGCCTTCAGAGAACAATCACAAGCAGAAACAGCAGCAGTTGCAGCATCAGCAGCTTTAAGTGGGAACAACATATCAAAGGTCCTGGTCGCAGACTTGTGGCTGCCTTGTTGAGTTTCTCACTTAGCTACGCGCGCTCTGGTCTGTCTATAAATAAAAACCCTGTGAGCAGGTGCTGCAGGTTGCAGAGATGGACTCAGAATCGAGTGAGCTGAGTGAGGGGGAGTTGCTGTCAGGTAAGGCATTTGGCTGGAGAGGGACGGGACAAGGAAGAGATGTGTGGCTGCAGTGATGGTAGTTGACTATTTTACTGTGGAGTCTGTCTGTGTGCTTCTGAGATCAGTCTGATTTTTTCATGAGAATTTTTAGGACGTCTTGTGATTGGTCTCTTTATAAGTAAAATATTTAAAGGTTATTCATCATACTATGATGTATGATGTACCAATATATCAGTTTCAAAATGCAACACAGGGTGTCCGCATTTTTTTAAACCTGCAATGTTGTCCTTGTTTAAGGTTTTCGTTAGTAAACAAATAACCAGGGCAAACTCAATATAAAGCATATGTTTAACTGTTCAGTTTTTTTTTCAGATTGGCAAATAATGGCGATACTTTTATTCAGAAAATACTAGTGCCTTAAGAGGGTTACGACAAAAATATTAGCCATGCATTTTTTTTTTTTTGCTTGCAGCAAACACTATAGAAATGGATGAGGCTAAGTACACATTCACATATAGTAAGAAAAACTTCTAGCTAGTAGCCTGGTTATAATTATGAGCATAGTAGAGGTGGAAATCAGTGCTGAACTTGTCATGTATTTGTTTTTCATGTATCACTGTTATTATACAGGGGGTATATAGCAAAAATGCCTAAGTACAGCATGAAATCTATTCTGTACCAGGCAGTACTTCCGTTAGAAACAGGTAGAAGTAAATTTTCTGTAGTTGTAAGTAATTATTTGTCTTTTGAGACCAAAAGTTAAATTTTTCAAATTACAGTTTGCTGATAAGTTATTTATTGTTTTAAGAATTTATAAGCATTCACAAGTAAAAGCTGCTTCTAGCTTATATTCTGGAAGATCAGTTGACAGATTATTCTGAGTTAATCCGGCATAACTGGGCTATGATATAGGACATCCATGATAGGTGCCTAGGTTTATTATGTCTATGTGTGAGGAGTGTTAAGGACAGAGAGGAAATGTGAATGAAGTTCTGTATGTCAAATCTAAATTTATTAAAAGCCTTTGCCATGACACCAGAATGCCTAATACAATGTAGAAACTGCCACCCAATCACGTATAGTCTCTCCTTTATCTCTCTCTCTCTTTCTCTCTCACTTTGAGACATTTTTGGTGCTGCTGGTTAATTGTGTATTAGTTGGAGCAGACCAGACAGCTGAACTGATGAATGAATAAATTCATCATTTTTTTCTTCAGCCATTATTGAAGATATTAAAGACTATCCCTGGGATTCATGAAGCTCGGCGCAAGGCCGGCGTAAGGCCTGCGCTGGCCGTGTGGCATATATATGGTGTAGTAGCGAAATATGCATATTAATGAAGGTGCGCTGCCACCACATCCACGTGCATAGGAAACGTGCACGAGTGCATGGGGTGTTTCTAAGTTGCGCCCAGAGGCGTGTCAGTGTCGGCTGTCGATGAGCATCCTAAACTGCTGAATATTATAGTCTGCCTGCAATAGTAATCGCACCTATCAGTGTCCGTGGATAATGAAACGTATGCAAAGCATGCAAGACAGTTCCTGGCCACACAAAATTGAGAATCAAACAGAAATGCACGCAACACAATATGAGTTTCCATCCTTGGAACAAATGATATTTAAAATCGTGTGTCCGTAATGTACTGCACTGTAAGTAGTTATACCCAGTGGAAGTGAAGCGCATCATGTCAGTGCACCGCCAATACACACTTCCAGCCCCATGGGCAGGGTCACCAGCAGTCCCACATTGGTAGTGATAGTACACAGCTGGGCAGTTGTGGCCATAAAACAATGGAAAAGAAACCTGACAGTCCATATTGTATACCAAAATCACACAAACATATGAATATTAAAATTTGCTATACACATGAACAGGAATGTAACTGGCACATACACATAGGATGGTATATGCGGAACCGGGACATCCAAATGCAGAACCCATGCATGCATAATGCAATACACAACATCCCCTGTATAGCACATAACCCGCACCCATGTCCGAATGTCCACCAAATCCAGCTACCAGCCTTGCGCAGCCGTACACCTACACATAGCGAGTATTACCCATATGTAGTAGGAAGTATCGCCCTAGGCAATGTCAGGATTGCAAACTATGTATCCCACGTTTGTAAACATCCCATCACAGTTTCGTAAATCCAAATGCCCGCACGTTCATGTTTTGGCAAAATGTGTGTACATCCCGCGTGGGATACATAACCTGTTTAAACATCAGAGTTGTTTACACGCCACGATGTCTAGTACTGTACACATCTGGACAAAAGTTGTATGTGTAGTCACGGTACTGTTCAGTTTCTAGACAGACATGCAAAACATACTACGCAGGACGGAACACCTGTCCACCATGCAGGTCTCCCCACATGAATTATCGACAGAATATATTCTACTCAATCACATACCGACACCACACCTCTCAACCTATTACAGCAACAAAATCTGGACAAAGCCTAAAATGATGGGTGGACAAATAGGGACAGATGTAAATACTGCTCTCACAAACTTCGAAAGTTCACAGAATAATAGTATGTACATTAGCATGAAATGTTGTGAAGGATGTGGGGTAGTCCTCGAGTATTACAGAGGTCCGTACATATTTACAGTAACAAGCCTTCACATTTGTTTACTGTACTACTGCATACCTGTAGTTAATTCATGTCCAAAATAATAATCCTCGTATGAATGAATACAGGAAATAGTCAAATGTGAATGGGAACACCACTCACCGTGGATTATGTATTGTAACCACCCCCACCCATATTATGTATTGCCAACATAATAAGCTGCTGACAGGTGCCCAAACACCTGTGTCTGTAAACACAGGTAAAATGTATAAAATGGACAACATGTGCTTTGTCTGACATTTGAACACGGTCAGGGCAGTTCCATTCACCAGGCAGACAAGCCTAAACCCAGATCACCACATGAACACCCTGACAATCAAAGACTTGTATGTGCCAGGACTATAAGCCTTGGAGTTCTGAATATCCCTGTATTGATTAAATATGCAGCTTGGGTCCAGAGCAGTAGGGAATAGGGAATTTGTAATATGTAGTACCGTGTTTTTCCCAGCAGGAGAATGGATGCCTGTGTTGTAAGTGAAGCGGTGAGGCATATGTTAACGTAGCTATGTACTATGGGTATGCATATAAATGAGTCAGAACACCAATAGTATAGTGGTTACAGCATCCGGCCAACGTGAATGCAGTCCCGGTTCAACTACGACTACAGCACATATAATGTTAAAGTGTAATGAATGCATCTGTGCTGTACAGACATTTAAATATGTAAAGGTGAATGTGTGTTTTGCATATGTCCATTACAGATATTTTACTGGTACTGTCACAAGTAATAAAGCCCACATAAGCACAAAGACTTAGTAAACATATGTAACCCACAATAAGGATATGCAAGTGCGCCTGCGCGTGTGTAATCCGCTCACAGCATAGCAAATGAATGCTGTTTTCTACACGTTATTTCTATATATGGATATATACATTTGTGTATAGATATATATCCACAGACTTAAACTAAATAAATATATGAAATAAAGAATGTACAGACATATATATATATAAATATATATATATATATATATATATATATATACACACACACAAACACATACAACATTAATTGATATATACATATAATAATATAAACATATGTCCTTGTATATATAACACATGTACATAAATAGGTTACATCATAGCTATTATGGATAGACATACAGACATGCAATAAAGGTAAATACACTGCTGCTTTCCAAACCATTGCCCGGAAAGTACCAGTGTGCCAGATCTGCAAGTTCTACTCTTTAAACATGGATATAGGTGTCCTTTGCAGGACCCCAAAAATTGTGAATCTATACAGGCATCGTCCTGTAATGATTGCTGCAATGAAGTGTCATCCGCAACTACAATATAGCTGTACATGCAACAGTAGCTTGTGCAAGTGTAATAACACATGGGTTGACAGAATGTATGACATATGTCCCGATACACGGAGAGTGGATAGTGCTTAGAAGTGTTTTCATACTTTATTATCGCTCACATTAAATATGTCTTATGACTACTGTGGAGGGGTGTCAGGTATGGGAATCATGGGTATGCAATAATGGGCCTAGGTGCCTAGGTGTTGGTAGGCACAGATTTATTAGGTCCGCCCCATGGGAGTGATTAATATTCCTATGTGGGTATAGCATACGCCTCTATCTTACGAAAATGAAGAATCCATCTACTGGATATTGTATAAACCACTGGGGGAAGATGTAGGGACTTATATCAGTGTCTTGTAAGCGATTATCATGGACGTACATGCATACGACTAAGATGGTAACCATATCTCTCAACCTCTCAGAATAAGACATCTGGACAAAGGCATTTTAAAATAAGTACAAACAGGGAATATTTTAACTATTCCTCTTACAAAGTTAGACCGTCGATAGAATAATGGATCATTCATTAGTATGAATGTTTTGAGGGTTATTAATTATAATCTACTAATGTCTGTCATTATTATCTAACTCCACAGTCCCTAATGACTTGCCACTAAATTGCCAGAAAGGCATAATATTATGAAAAAAGGAACAAAATTATAAGTCTAAGTTCGGGATATTTACCCAAAATGTGTACAGTTGAGAGGTATGAAGGTAACGCTGCCCTAAATAAATGTACAGAACTAGTGAGATTAGGTGGACAGGTGTGAAGAAAGACGTGATGACAAATGACAAAACATGTATAAGTCAAAAGCATGTACCTCGATAAATGTGATGAATACTTATGCCCTGTGATAGTCAATGTGGAAGGTTAATAGAAACAAAATAAATGTGTCCCTCAGGGTGTTATGCAGTGTCCCCGATACAGTGTTCAGTCTCCCACACTCGCATGTGAGTTCTGCCACTGATGGAAAACGCAAATACCGGCGAACACATAAGGTAGATGATAACAGAATATGTTTTGATTAGCACCTGTTGGCTTTTGTGAGGAACACAACACTCTGGGCGGGTGTGTCCTACAAAAGGAATGTAATGGCATCTGGCCTGTGATTTCTTCATATATTGTGTGTAGTGGTGTAATAAAATGATATATCTTGTATCAGAAACAGATACATGTTATAGGAAACAGTATTATCGACTATACTACTACAAGAAAAATCTGAAGGTATGAAAAGTGCTGAAGTAGTCAGTTTAGTATTGACCGCAGGTATGTGTTGACTTGTCAAATGTCACAGCTGTATATATAGTTCCTATAGGGCTGCCACCTCTACAAATGATGAAAGTGGGAGCTGCTCTGTAGAAATGTCAGATGTAGCAGGTCAAAACATACCTACAGCCATGCATACTCCACAAATAGACATATTAGCACACAGCAAAGCTTAGGCCAGGATTCACAAAGCCTTGGCCGGCGTGTACGAGTAGAGTAAGAGTAGAGCAGTGCAAGATGTCTGCCGAGCTATTCAGCAATATCCTGTAGGGGCATGTAAGACAGCCCCTAAAACGAACGTTGCACGGACAATGTTAGGATATGCAAATTAAACCATTTTGTAGGTGAAAGCTATGCAAATGATGTAAAATTTGTGATACATAAAACAGTAAGCTGGCCGTGCAAGAGTAGAGTTATGTGCAGAAATGTACCCGGATGTTAACCGAGTAACGTTCTGCAAGTAGCTAAACGGAGCAATGTCAGCTGCAAATAAAGGATGAATTTAGTTGAAGAAGCATGCCAATGGCCAAGTATAAGGCCAGTGGCATGTTTTTCAATTGGAAATTAATAAAACTCTAGTTGTCCTCCCCCGATCTCAGGTGTTTAAGCATAGCACAGTGGCGTGAATACGCGCTGCGCTTACAAAACAAGAAAAATATGTAAAATATACATACAAATTGTAATGTTACTTAAAAGTTAGTTCACCATGCAGGTGAATGGCAAGCTGAAGACAACATGGCTACTGAGTAGTGGTTGCTATGTGTGGAAGCGTACTTTCAGAGATGTAACCAAGCATTAGTAGGCAATCCTATGCAATTGAGGCTGTGGATAGTGAATCACAATTTGTCATGCCATATGGGCCAAGCCTCTACAGTGTAAGAGTAGGTTAAGGGGACTATCAGCGTAGAAGATAGGTGACATCATGAGTGTGTATGTATAAAACACTAATCTTATTGGAGCAGTGTGTCACATGTTTGCTGTCAGTTACTCATCAGTGGAAGAGGCGTGTTATGATTTATCCTAGGTAAAGTCAGGAAACTGACAGTGTACACCATGGATATCACTAAAGTTTCTTGCAAACCTGCTTACAGTGTGTTTGCGCCTGTGCGCACCTGTAAGCCGAGTAAGCATGTGTGCACGCGTGTCTGCCCGTGTGCGCGCATTGAAGAATGAGTAAGCTAGTGTAAGATTGTTGAAGCCCATGTAATGTCATGTAAGCCAGTGTAAGTGTACGCATGTATAAGCCTGTGTGTGCGCGTGGAAGCGGATGTACACTTTACTGTGCTCCTATGCGCGGCGCTGCTCACTGTGGAAACAGACAGTGAAAAGGAAGGTAAACAAATAGCAGTAAGTTAACCAAGGAGAACTACCACAGCTAGCAGGTGAAAACAATCAGAATGAGCATATTACACAGCCAGTACAGTAGGCCAGCACAGCACAGCACTTACAACTCTACGAACAGCATTCCACCATGTTTTTCTCAAACACACTGCAGCACTGTAGTATACTAAGAGAAGTGAAAACTGAAAAAGCTTAACTGAGACAACATAATGTTAGGGGCTGCCATTGCTATTATACGTCAACATATGCAACATGCGGAGGGTTGTGCCAATGTGAATGCTGCTCAGCAACACACAGTGAGTAGATGGAGAAGAGTGTGCAGGCACAGGGTAACCTACCAGGGGCTACATGAGCTGGAGATAGTAGAGCGCTATAGAGTGGACAGAGACCTCCTGCAGAAGATTGTGGAGCTGTGCAGGCCATGTCTCACACACAGAACCAACAGAGGGAAACACATCCCAGTGGAAACCAAGGTATGTGTTGCCCTAAGGATACAAGCAACAGGTACCTTCCAGAGATCAACTGGTGATATGATGTGGATTTCACAAACATCAGCATCCAGGGTACTGCACCATTTCATGAATGCCATGTCAGCACATGTCAGTGATCATGTATATATCCCCAATTCCCGTGAGGTATTGGGTAGCAATATGTGTCTTTTCCACACAATAGTGGAATACCCTGAGTACTGGGTGCAATACACTGCACGCACATATGCATCAAAGCACCAGCCAGTGAGTGTGGTAGGGCCTACATCAACCACAAGGGCTTCCCCTCCATGAAGTGGTGGTTTGTGTGTGATGGCCAGCCTATAATTCTGAATTTGTGTGCTGGTTGCCCTGGAAGCTGCAATGCTTCCTATATGTGGCATCTGACGCAGCTGTACAAAACATTTGGCAATGGGGACAACCCTCATGGTCACCTAGTGGGGGATGCTGGATGTGCAGTTCAACTGTGGCTGATGACACACATCAGAAATGCACACACACATGAACAGGAATGCCATAATGAGGCACACCCACAAACAGAAAATGTAATCTAGCATGTGTTTGTGTTGCTCAAGTCACAGTTCTGGTGCCTGGAAACATCTGGTGGAGCATTAAAGCACTTGTCAACTACATGTACCAGAACTGTCTGTGGCCTAGGTCATCTGTGTCACACACACATGCACATGACAGTTTATATACATAGTGTGAGTGACTGTTCATGTATGTGTTTTACTGCAGAACAGTTCAAACGCAGCAAAGTCTGTTAATAATGGACATTCATCATAGTTGTACACCCACCTTGGTGGATATGCAAGCAGACCTCTCATTGCTTATGTGATACAGTGATGTACTTCAAAATACCATTGTAAATGCAAATATCAAATGACAAATGACATAGCACTTGTCTATATGTACACATTGTTACCCATTATACATATTGGTGTCTAATACCTATGTGTTACTGTTGGTATAGTATGTGTAGTAAATGTGGATAACTAACTCTTTTTAGCCTTATAGGTTTACAGCATGGGTTGGATAACACGTATCTGTCTGTATGATACCCTTTTGTAGAATAACTGTGTCATGTGCAGAATGCATTGTAGGCCACAGTATGAATTTCCAGATGTGGACAGGAATATCCCTATTGTCTTTGCTTGTAACTAACATGGCTATATGTCAAACAGTAATGGTCCCAGCAATGTGAGGCGGTCAATACCAGTGCTTACTGGTATAGTATAGTACATGAAGGATCCACATGCTACTGTGTGTCCTACATGTGTGGGTCAGTTGTGAAGATATCATATAACAATTGGTTATTCAGACTGTTGGGGCCGTGTCTACTACCATAATGCAAAACAATCACAGATAGTAACAGTATCACCCACAGCACCGTGTAAAACCATATCAATCACACATGTGTAGACAAGTACAACAATATGTGTATTATAATGCATACTGGCTACCAATAGAAACTATGAAGTGTTCACAGTGTGTAATACAGGACATGTCACCATTCCAATGTGTCCACTATACATGTACATGCAGACAGTGCACCTTCACCATGTTCACAAATAAATACATGAAAATCTGTACTACACACATCACACACATACTGCACTCTCTGAAACACATGCTGCCAATAGTACACACATCAGTCAAATGGCACATGGATGGATAATAAATCTTCAGAATTAACAGTGCTGTACACTATACTACATTGATGATCATAGCTGTAATGCATCATGCCTGCTTACATACACCTAGAAGGAAATCACACTTTGTGTTAAGAACATTTTAACATTATTACAGTGCTATGAAGCCACCCTGTGCATCAGCACCATGTTAGTCTGTTCCTGCATCAATGTTACACATTACAAGAGGTGGCACAGGTGTCATCATATGCACAGGGTATGTTGTTTCTTTTCCAGAGCCTGTCATTGAGCCATCCAATCAACATGTATGTATTTGTGTGTGTGTGTGTGTGTGTGTGTGTGTGTGTGTGTGTGTGTGTGTGTGTGTGAGGGACAACAGTTTTTGCATGGCCCAATGTTGATGCAATGTGTGTGTGTGTATGTGTTATCCCTAGCTGTTTGTTTTATGTGTGTGTCTGCATGTACACAGTTTCAGCATGTGTCAGCCATATACAGGAGGTTGTGGGACAGTCACAGACTGTACCTGCCAGGCTGTACAGATTGCCATTTCTGGCCATGGACACCCCTCCATGCATTCAACAATATTCCAGTCCTGCACCTGGCAATGTATACACATACATTCTTGGGATATGTATCACAACCTCTGGATAAACGGGAGTCAGTAATGTTAACCTGATTTGCATAGTATTGTCATTTAATACATAGTTATATGAGCCATACTCATCCTCCAAAGTAATAACCACTGCTGACTGTTGCTGAGATGTGCACACGACCATTTAAAGGTGCTGTACTATCATTGTTTTCAATGTCCCTTGTAATACCCAGCAACAAAATAACTGGTCACTACACAACTATAACCCTGGATCACTAGAGCACACAGTATGTGCACTATCACAGAGCCATAGCAGATTTAGATACCTCCAAGGTGATCACATACAGATAATGCAGCATATTCAATAGTGCTAATATCCACATACATATTATATATATATATATATATATATATATATATATATATATATACACACACACACACACACACACACACACACACACACACTTACTTGGCAGGGTTGGGATTAGAACACAGACCTAACTACCTTATTACACTACAGCATTACGCATGTACAGAACACGCTACCGTGATTACTAGATCACAGCAGTCACACAGGCATACATCTAGCTTGCTGACATCAGCATCAAAGGCAAAGACACCATACGGATTCTATGGAGAGTGAATAGTGTAAAAGCAATGTACTGTTGTCATGCAGTGGGAAACCCACACACACACACACACACACACACACACACACACACACACACACACACACACGTGGCAGGATTGGGATTAGAACACAGACCTAATTACCTTATCACACTACAGCATTACGCATTTACAGAATGCGCTACCGAGATTACTGAACACAGCACTCCCAGATGCATACTCCTAGGTGGGTGACATCATCCGCAAAGGCAAGGACGCCGATAGGGAATGTATAGAGAGTGAGCAGTCTGAAAGCATATTATTGTCCCAAGGTAGACGTAGACAAACACACGGCAGTGGTGTGATCGGGGCAACTAAATATCTACAGAGCACTACAACAACACTACATAGATAAGGGACGCGCCACAGACAGTACACCCTTCAAGACAGCAACCAGTGTGTTAGATGTAGGCATCCATCATGACATTGAAAATGGACATCTGTTGCCTGGATGACCACCATCGCTATACAGGATGTCAATGGCCATGCCCACACGCTTAGTATCACACGTCTGTTTGGAATGCACTGTGTGTCCATCTATACAACGGCGTACTGGGCATGCTCACACACTTAGCAGTTGCAAAGGGCCGTCTTGCATGCACACAGATTCTAAACATGGAAGGGCGCAGTTTGGAATGTACTGTGTGCCCATCTACACAACGGTGTACTGGGCATGCTCACACACTTAGCAGTTGCAAAGGGCTGCCTTGCATGCACACGGATTCTAAACACGGAAGGGCGCAGTTTGGAATGTACTGTGTGTCCATCTACACAACGGTGTACTGGGCATGCTCACACACTTAGCAGTTGCAAAGGGCTGTCTTGCATGCACATGGATTCTAAACACGGAAGGACACAGTATGGTATTACTGTCCCCACGTACATGAAGGCCACTCACATGTATTGACCAGTACACACTTAGGAGCTATCACAGATGTCTCAGGTGCAGTTCACAGAGGTACACACCACAATCTACAATGTAGCCCTCAGACATCACCATGTCATTGGACCAGCAATACACAGCCATACATTAACACAACACTGTGTGACTCATGACCAGTGGACTGTATATAGGTCTACAGCAACTGTGCAGACTACACATGTACCGACAGGGTTCCATCATGTGTTATGCATTGCAATGATACCACTGTACATAACCAGGTCAGCTCTACACATACCAGGGGTCCTGGGTCTTACACAGCTGTGACAGATGACTGTCGCTGTACACCAATGAACACACATGTTTGGCTATGTCATACATGTAATTGCAGTGGATATGTGCATGGAACACACACACAACACATATGTACATAGCATAGCTTTTGCTGTCCTCCGTGCAGACAAGTGGCTACAACAATCATACGCACGCAAATGGAAGGTGGGTCCATGGCTGTTGAATGCTAACAGTACATGAGGTAGCAATGTTGACCGAGGACACATTCCCTCTGTACTAGTTACCCATGACACCCATCATATCATACAACAGTCCATGTGTTATGTATGTCAACACACATGTCCACCAATTGCAATGCATACAAACATAACTACATGACAGGCATGTAGGACCAACACACATGTACAATCTGTAGTGTGCATGCAGCTACCATGCATGTGCAGTAGCTGATGTAAGTAACTCATCTGTGCCTAACTACAACATGCAGTTGCAATGCAGCCCCATCATTGACACCCGTATATGGTGACATACTGACACTATGGTAGGATGTACAGCAGGTATGGATGGATGTGTGTACATAAAGTGGTGATCCACCTGTGTAGATGGATGTTTGCCATGGACGGCTCACAGGTGTGTCACACACCATCCTACCATTACATGTGCAAACAGTACACTATGTTGCCGTTACTTGACGGCGGAGACATAAAACCTACACAGCGGTTAGGTGTTACTGACAGTATGTCACTTGACACCTGTAACACTTACATCCTCCCTTGTGCATATAGCAGCACAATTGCTGAAGGTAGCGTTGGTACACATAATGCGGCCAATACTGCTGCATGTCTGTCAGATGTATCATCATATAGCAGGTGTATCATTCACAGTACTGCCATGTGTGTTTGCTTGTGTGACCATATATGCCACATATGGTGGGGAATACATCCCAATTGTTACACACCCCTGTACACTGTTGTAGAGATCTGTACATACTGCAGTGTGGAAAGCATGACATAGGCAGGTGTGGTGTGTGTATCACACACATCAGCTATCCATATGTGTACGACATTTGTGGTCTCCACAGTGTGTGTGTGTATGTAGGTATGTATGGATGTCTGGTGCATGGAGTGAGGGTGTATGCTACCATACAGAACACACAGGATCCCTAACCCCTCTTGGTGATGCAGTCCACTACCCTGTTGATGCCATCGGTCTCAGCCGCACTGGCTACCTGTACATGTTCTTTCTCTGTGTTGTGTCGTGTGGGTGCACAGTACTGTGAGGGTGATGACCACATAGGCAAGGGTCCTCACCTCAACACTATGGGGTGTGCGTTATAGTGTTGTTGACCCCGTGAGTGTGAGCATGTTCCTGTAATGTGACAGGGTATTACTGCTACACAGTGAGGCCTCATGCTATCAAGTGGCCTCTAACATTATCATTGGCCAGACTGCTGTGTACAACCCCTGCACCATGTCAACATACCAGTGATGTGACCTGGTATGGATGTCACGTCTCTAGCCACTGTAGCCTATTAAACTGCCCACATGCTTCTGGATCAGTATATGTGTGGATATCTGTGGTATGTTAGACTTTCCAACAGTCAGGCTGAGGCTACATATAGCATGCTGATATTGCCATATGTGCCTGTGAGTACTCCACAGTTACACATGGGAGACTGCAAACAGTGCTACCTGTAGGCACATGCAAGTAGACCATAAGGAGGGAACCAGGGCATCATTACCAGCATGCTGTTACTGTTGTTACCGAGACACATACTGTGAACATATAACAATGCATGCTAAACCTGTACTACATGGTATGTCTGGTGTGTGTCAACAGTACACAACTAATGTAATATACACGTCTCTCACTATTCTCACACAACTAATGTAATATACACTTCTCTCACTATTCTTACACAACTAATGTAATATACACTTCTCACTATTCTGTTCACCCTGTGCATCAGACCATTTGAGCATGTCCCTACACCGATGGTGTGGATGACAGGGATGCGGCACAGGCTTCATCATATGCACAGGGTGATAATGTTTGCCAAGGGCATAGGCTGCACCAATGGATGACATCATGTGTGTGGGTAAGGGCCAGTGATATGATTGGACATGTCTGTTCAGTATGCATGTGGGTGTTGTGGTGCCCTACAGATGTCTTTGCTGTGTGCGTGTATGTGTGCACACAGTTCTGCCTTTTGTGAGGCCTACACGGGGTATTATTGACAGCTCCAGATTGTACAGACCAGGTTGTACAGCTCACTGTGTCCGGCCATGGCCACGTGACCTGTGCCTGCCAGGGGTTGCATGGGCACTACCAGGCGGAGGTACAGATTGGCTACTGTCCAACGACACATGTCCACTGGAACCGTGTCCCCACTGGGAATGTCCAGGGCCACGTCCACGTGGCCTGCTGTGTCCTGGTGTGGACAGCGCAGCACCAGCTGCACTGCTACTGCTACCGGCACTATGGGAGCGGGCATGTGAGGTGGCACGCTCACGTTGACCTGCACTAGGTGGTGTAGCTGGCCTATGTCCATGTGGCCTACGCCTCACTCCTATCAGATGTTCCAGCACAGACAGCTCATGCTCGCGGATTGCCATGCCACGGTCAAGGATTCCGACCATGTCACCCAATCGCCTGTCCAGAACATCAGCAATCTACTGTTGAGCATTTGCCAATGCCTGGATGTTGTCATTTAGGGTATGGATAGCAGCCCTCTGCAGCCTCTGCCCTTCTCTGTTCTGCCATTCAGCACATGCCTGTGCCGCCATTACAGTCTGGAACATGCGTCTGGTGATACCAGCTGCTGCACTCTGTCCTGCAGGTACATGTCTGCCAGAGGTCCTCCTATGAGCAGCACCGGCCACATGCCTGTGTGGCACATCTGCAGTCATTACACTGACACCATGGTGTGTAGACACACCTTCTGTAGCCACCACACATTCCTGTTCCACGCTAACAGACGCTGACTGTTCTTCCTCTATGGTCACTGGTGATGCGGTATGTGTTGGCAGCAGAACTGTGTGCGGGGAAGAGGGGGACATAGCTGGGATGGCAACCATTGGCACAGATTCAGCCCCTGACAACCCTGCCTGTACCTCATGCATATGTTCATCACTGCTAGTATCTGTGGGGACACTAACATCAGATGGACTGCAGGAGGGTAACGCACCTACATCACCTGTGAATGCAAAGAAAGACTCTAAATTACAATAGACACACACACAGACACACACACACACACAGACACACACACACACACACACACACACACACACACACACACACACACACACACACACCATGCATGGAATTTGACAGATGGCATGCAGCATGACAGTGGTACAACAGAGGGCATGCAGCTCAGACATTAATAGTGTTAGTAAGCATACCTCCCTGGGGTGCACACTACAGCAAGCAGGTGTCATATCAGTAGCCATGCAGTTCACACAATCATGGTAGTATACATGCATCCCCGTGATACACCATGTGGACCAGAACAGGATAACATTACACATGGCTGATGTGACCTTGACATGTAATCTGCTGACGTGTGCATTAACATGCATACATGTCTGACACAATGGTGTCCTGACACATGTACAGCATCATAATGGGCATCACATTGCGGTGCTGTCTGTATGCCCTACAGATAGAATGCATGTTTAGCAAATGTGCATGAGCATGGAAGGGTAGTGTGAGCCATCTACATTGCTATACAGTGTGAAATACAGACACTGTGCCATTGCATGGCATCATGAGGCATCTATATTTCTGTACAATGCATAATATGGACACATTGCATAGCCATAACTGCATGCATACCCATGACATAGCTGTGTATTGTGACCCACGATGCTGAGGTGTATACACACCAAACCATGCTGTGTCAAGTGACCGGTCACTGGAGGACCTACAGATGACACCCCTGCACAACAACTACAGGGTCTTAGCTGCCTGGCAATCATGTCCACACATAGCGGACATGTCAATTCACCATTTCCCACATGGCTTTGATGTACCACACACACGAGGTGCACAGCTAATGGTGATGTCCTACAGCAGCAAGGGAAATGTACAGTATCTGTGGCCTGATGTGGTGTCAATGTCTGTGGAAGCTGTACAGATGACTACTGTCATGCTATGACCCAGTCGTGATGTTCAACAGATCTTATATGGTAGACTTCAATGACACCTCCACTAGCTGTGCACAGGCTTTTAGGATGTCCAGTGTACTACATCAACTGTATAATCAGTCAACTAAGGCTATAATTGGACCATGTGTGGACAATGTGCAACAGGGTGTATACACATCACATCTACTGTGTGGGTACGTGTCTCTGGCCATTCCCCATGGCCATGTGTGCACATGTGTTGGCCAAATGTGTGTGATGGCCATCTATCTCACATGTCTGTGTTGTCCCATATGACATACACCCATAGATGTCAGATATGTCACCATCCACAGGGCTATGCAGACAATAGGTTGTATGTTTGGTATGTGGGGCATGGGTCATGGGATAGTGTGACAATATTGCAGCCAGAACACTATGTGTCTGGGACATGTCAGATGGCACATCACAATGTGTGCACCCAATGCAGGGGCATATAACACAATGGTGACACCTGTGGGCTGCCCATATCACAGCTCACTGTGTGGTACTGTTTGCGTACCACACATGTTGTTCCAATGCATACTACATATGCCTCCATTGTAGAACACCTCCACCGTTGTATGCACAGCTGACCACACATGTAGCAATGACAAATACTGTGGTTTCAAGTTGGTGTATCATTTCGTTTGTATATATTGCACATGGGTGGCCTGTGTGAATGATGGGTGATGCGACCTGTATATCGTGACTGGAATGAACATCAAGTGTGCAAGTGTTAACTGGCCACATGGCAAATAGATATATGCTTTAACATGCCTGATACTGATGACAGTCTCACCTGCAATGGACTCATGTCTGTGCGGCACACCAGAGGTACCTGTATAGGGGTGACACAGCAGTATGAACATTATCCATGACTGTATGACAGCCATAGGGTGCACTGTGCATGTTAACACATTCACCTGTATAATAGCATATAGTATGCACATGTGTGCATACACAGGGTGGCATACTGTAGTATGCAGCATGTGTGTCCACATACCTTGCATATGTTGTTACTTTACATAATGTACAGTGACACATGCAACTAAATGGGATATAATAGCCATATGTGCAGAACTGACTTACCAGGCAACTCCAGGCTCATTGGTTGGGAGACACCCACCTCCATGATGGCAGCTAGTGTTTGTGGATGCTGTTCTGAGGGTGTCCCCAGACTGGCCAGTAGCTCCTCGGTGTGTGTGAGTGGGGGCAGGGTTGGTGGCCCACCACCTGTTCCACCTTGTTCCCTGGTGACTGCAGTGGCACGCTGTTTTGCATGTCGTATCAAGTCCGTGCAGTGTCTGCGCACCTGCTGGTAGGTGCGTTATGGCCAACCACATCGTTCACCCTCCTGCGAAGATCCTGCCACAGGTCGTCCCGCTGTTGGGCATGCTGTGGCACATGGCTGAAGAACACCCCATAGTTCTCATGGAGGTACGGGATGAGGACATCATCCTCCTGGCGGCTGTACACTGGAAGGCGTGTATGAGGCATTATCTGTAAGACATAATGATGGTGACAGGTCACAGTTTCAGAGATGTACAGAGATACTGCTGCACATACATTTCTATGACATCTAGTACATCTGCACAGTTATCTTTGCAAATCATCAAGACACTGATATGACTGACGTGTTTGTGTCACACACATGTAACACCCGTTATGCATTGGATATCATCACCATATATGTGTGTCACCTCATTACAGTGTTCATACTCCATGTGAATGCTGTCTTGATGTGGGCATGTCTATTTGCCTGCACTGGTGTTCTTACCTATCTGCACATGCCTGGATGGGTCCACGGTAATGGTGTTGACCTTGATGCTGTGTATATGTCACATATCAACACAGACACAGCCTTAATGGACTTGAACAGTGACAATGCACACATATGCATGGAAACCTGTACATGCATGTGTTTTGCCATATACATCTACACAGCACTGTACAGCTGTTCAACATCCTGCCACGGATCGCCTGTGTTGCACATGTGATTGACATGGGACAATGGCTAGTCGGATGTCATTTGCAGGGATGGTTATCAACCATAGCATGTACGGGCAAGATTTCCTAGCTATAACAGACAGCCATTATGCCACCGCAAGGTGCATCAGTGCCACATTACTGATCCAGACAGTTGATACTACATCTACCATGCGGCCATCACACCATGTATGACTGGGATTACATGTGTAGCTTTGATGGACAGGGTTGCATGGTTTGGCAGGAGTATGTCACATGTATGGCACAGGGATCTGTCCAGCATGTGGAGATCCTAGTATTAGGATGGTGGATGTCCATGATGTATGTCTTACAGATCAGGATATGGACATGTAGCATGTCCATCATCATGGTGTAGCAGATGTCTTTATGCAAGGTAGACAGCATGCTGCATAGTGGAGGTGAGGATTGTGAAGGCTGGTATCGCCCATCCACGCATGGCCATTACCCCTGAAAGGTGATATGTGATCCAATATTGGTCACCCCAGTGCTGTATATGCCTGTCCAATGATCTCCGTGCTCATGGATGGCACCCTGTCATGACATGGGTACCTCATATGACTACCTAAGGGGCCTGGAGATGTCACCAAGTCAGGGAGGTGTACTGCACAGCACCATCCCTTACACAGTGTCCATAATGTTGACCACAGCCTAGTTGGTAGTTAATGGGTACAGGGATGTTCACCTAGCGGTGACAATGCTGATATCCATCAGAATGTTCACATATGTCACACACCTCACCCACACAGCCCATTCTGTATATTGTTCACAACACTGACACAGCTATTCCTCATAGGTCATGGCCATTCACATCCTTACATACACAGATGACTAACATTTGTCTGTGTGGTATGGGCTACAATGAGGGTGGAGTACAACACATTAACCCTGTTCTACTGTAGCTGGCACTGGTGTGATATGCACATGTCACTCTGGCACCTTTTGTCGTTGTGAGTCTGTCAACAGGCCACTGGTAGAACACTCCTGTGACACACAAAGGTATTTGTAATCAAACATCCGTACTGTCTTGTACATCTGTACTGCTAACATTTACAGTGATAATGGTTCATGGACATGCACACCATACTCAGCAAGGTTATAGTGCAGTGCCATCCATTATGACTGTCATCACCACTTGTGGGTTGATATTATCCAACACCCTATCTGTATTGTATGGTCATGCTAGGCACTTGTTCAGAACCTGTGAGCATGTCATGAGCTACTGATTAATATAGCACCCATTCCACACCATTTCCCACAGGTACACTGGCTGTCCTAAAATTTCCAGCTTGCTTATAGTACAACAGCTGTTGTACACACGTAACTCACATATCCTGTGAGACATGGTTGTATATACAGGCATGTCCATCTGTCACGTACCAGTGCTATTGCCTGTCTATATGATGGATATGTCGTACATGTGGCAATAGAGCAATTGTCTCATGTACACATTTAATGCTCACCTCCCAACATACGACACTACAGCCTGTGGGGGATGCACTTATGCAGCCCTGCTGGGGGTAATGCTGTCACCAACCCTGACTGCACCTGACAGTCATGTGGGGATGTGTAACATTCGCAACACACCCCACTCATCACATAGTCTCACATTATCTCCACCACAGGCCACACATACGAGGACAACTTGTGCAGTACCTCTCCATACTTTGTGTAGGCACCAGAGGCAGCCCCCATCACGGAACACAACATCACCAACTTATAGCCCACAGACTCATGTGTGCCCATCACATACAGCCAATAGGGTGTTATAACATACACAACACACCAGTCATAGGTATCGACATATATAAGGATGACTTGCCAGACATTCAAACCAGGCTACACAAGGCGATAGTTGCTTACATCTTGCTGTTGGGTAACTGGTTCTGCAACATAACCTATGCACCCATGCCACACCTCACCAGGTACAATGTGACTGTCATTCTCCATGTTAGTGTGACTGCCCTGAGATGCCACTTCACAGACTACGTGTGCAGGGACATGCAATAGCTCACCAGTCTTGTAGCCCTGAAGGTGTGGGCCAAGGCCTGGGGAGCATTATGCATTCATCCGGACCTGATACCACTGTACAATGACTGACTGTGTCACTTCAACAGTTGCCTATGCTTCTGCTGTCATTCCACAGGCATCTGGTATCTGTCCGCTTTGACTGACCTGGTCAAACACAATGCTTTGGCACAGATGACCTGCACCTTTCAGCCCTGGGAGTACAGATCACATGTAAGGCTCTTGCTACTTCTATACTGCCTGTCTTGCACAGTTTCCAATAACAGTCACCGGCAGAATGGGAACTGGCAAGCAAGACATGGGGTCATGTGACACAATGCTTGCATCTTCCTCTGTGACGCACGCAGCAAGGCACACCTTATAATGCACCATTCCAATATCTCTGCAGTGACTGGGACCTGCCTCTAGGCTCTGCAGAGCACACCTGCAATGACAGGTTATAGACAGACCATACCTTTCAGGCACATACCTAGACCGGCACACCCACAGCTGAGGTGTTCCCATATCCCACTATGTTGTACACACATCCTGGCTATGTACTTAGCACAATGCATCAGAGGTGCTCCACGTGCAACTAACTGTGTCCGGAACTGCTATACACATTGTAACAAGCTACAGATTCAACAACATACCCCACAGTTACCAGACCTCATTTGTTGGTGTACTGGACAGTAGGGCTCAGACAGCTACTACTGATGTGTGACTGACACTACCCCACACTTAACTGGGATAGCCACTCATGTACCGACACATCCATGAGTCATAACCTCCACTCGGCTGGATCAACCCATACACACCACCTCCAAGACCAACATTAACCTTGACATGAACACTACCAACATGTGACTGGTGTTCCACACCTGGGGTTATTCCTCGTTGGTGGATTCCAAACATATGCTAATCAACCCTGCTAGCCACATCCCGGCACCACACCCTTCACGGCATACACAGTACATGAGTACTACAACACCTACTACAGACGTCTTATGACAGCAGTTGTTAACGTCATGACACCCGTGCAGATGGACAGTGCACATACAAATGCTGAAACATACCCCAGTGCACTTCATTAGCACGTACACGACTGCATGGATCATGCTATTCCACACAGAGCCATGATGGTACACACCAGATAACAGACACCACTCTGGTGGTCAAGTTCCATGGACATAATGTACAACAACAGGTGGAGGCTGTTGCTCAGTGGTGTACACTCCCATGGGTGGGGTAGCTCACTGGTCAGCCTCGGTAGGGCCACGGGATCCCTCATCACATACTCCAAGACTAGCTACGTAAACATTACTGCGACACATTCTGGGGTGTACCACAAGGCATTATGGTGGTATGTCAGTAGTCAATGACAATACCCACATCTGCTCTCACATACAACAGTCACTCAGGAACATTACAGATCCAGGTGATGTTGGCAACATGCTAGCGGATGGATTCAATGCTAAAATTACACCCTCTCACTCACTACAGGGCCACAATCCATGCAGGAACATTGCGGTGTCTCTGCGGTCACACCTACACAGTACTAACCTGCACTCTATATGTCCTGGGACACTGGCCCCATGTCACCTTCCAAAGTCCCAGGCTGTGATGTCCACAAACCTGTGAACGACATGTCTCCCCACTAGGCCACCATATTCAGTAATAGCCTTGTATCAGACATTGTGGCCCCTGAATGGCACACAGCAACATTTATCACACTCCATACAGGTGGCACCATAATGCACGAGTGGGACTATAGTCCTACACACCTGACTGGACTGTTCTGCACGGCTATGGGGCACATCATCAAGGACGTCATTCACAGAGACATTGTTGGGCTCCGGTCCTTTGATGCCACCCGGGTTGGACTTGTTAGGGCCAGAGCATGGCCCCTACACCTGGTGGACTCCTTTCATACAGTTACCAGGGTAGTTGATGATGGTACAGGAGTCCACACATCCTACATTGTCCTCTCATTGCCTTTCAGCACCATTCTCCATTCTGGTATTGACAACATACACATCCACCTGCACATCGTACCCTATGTCTCAGGATGTTATGCAACATGGCTCATGTACAGGACACACACAATGTGGGTAGCATACCATAGTACCTACTGCATTTCAGTTACATTTGGCATACCACAGTCCTCAGTCATAGGGCCCCTCATGTTCAGTATATACTTCCCTGAGGTACAGGCTAGCACAGAGGGACTTTCCCTGCCTAGCTTTACAAACCCCTGCATACAAAGCACCATGATTGATCCACCAGCTGATACTGACTCCATCCATATGGGTGTCACTGTGACAGATACCTGAAATGAATATCATGGCCTCAAGCTGCATGACACAAGGTGCATGAACATCACCTTTGCATTACACCATTCACCCACTGACTATCACATAGGTGGTAGTCCCCTACATACATGTCACATTGTACATGTTTGTAGTACACACGTATGTCGCACCCACTCCTGTGGTTACCGTATTGCCACTGTGGCGTGGATATCCTTCTACATGGCCACACTTATCTGTACTGGGCGTGTAGCTGGTACATAGGCACCCATTGCACCTCTGAACTCAAGACTTCTACACACATTCAAGGGTACACCACCCCATTTAGGGTGTACCTTACACAACAGCTACAGCTTTACATACCACAACATTAACACACCGTGATGTTTATTGAGCTCCGACAGTTAAAGTATGCGGCTGAACTACAGACACCACGTCTGTACACATTTGCATACTACATACTCAGGGGTGACCTCTGTTGAACAGACAGGGCCCATGACCACAATAATATTAATGGATATACTCCACATATGCGACATAAGCAAAAGCCACTGTGAGCAACATGCTCATGGATATGTGCACACACGCAACAATGAGTGGGATGTGCTTGAGGGTTACATTCCCAAACCAGACACTCACCATGCTTTGGAACATGAGTCCTATGTACATCACGCAGGGACACTCAGTAGCACTGTTCATGTGATACCTCCCTTGGGATCACTGCAGTGGCTGTACTGTGCAGAGGTGCAGGTAACACATGGCTCTGCTGTTCACAGGACACTACCCTAGAGAGGTGCCACTGGTGTGAACACTGTAGTTGTACTTACACATAGACTTGCCAGACTGCATAGTACCCCACTATGACCCTGTGAATCTATTACATGTCCTTTGTGCATGGTTACTTGGTAGCCCTTCCATTTAGATTAGCTATCATGCTATTACAATGTCCCGTGCCTACAAGCCATATGTATCCTGTTATTGTACATGCCAATAGACAATACCTTTGGTATGCATGATATGCCTGTTATGCTGTGTAGAATATCTGACATATCTACCTACAATACTATACATTACACATATTTTACATAGTATCCCATAATGCAAAGCATACTTGCACAGCGGGACCACCTTAGACATGTCATTGTCGTTATATGCCCATACACATGCCTACTGTGACAGTATATCAACATATACTATCCCCTGCTATGGCACGTACTTATTGGACATACCCTACCACTGACAGCGGGTTGTATGGAATTGTTCTGTTTAAAGCCCTCTTGTAGCATCCCTTGTGGTGTCTGTGATGTGTACCTTGTGGCCCACTGCTGGACGCACAGTTTCTACAAGCTTAAGTATGCTCAGCAAGACATCACTACATAAATACCTTTTCCCACTTTATGCATTGCGGACACTTTTAATTAATGCAAACCAGGCTATACATACAGTAAATAATTAATACAAAACATGCTATACATAAACTTACATACCGAGTGTTCTACATACCTTGCTATCGTTATGGACTTTCGTCTCCATCTCTCTCACACTGCTTAAACAGATATTTTGTATGAGCATATGGTTTGAATGTCTGGCAAGTCATCCTTATATACGTCGATACCTGTAACATGTGGTTTCCTGCCGCCAGTTGGTGTTCCTGAGTGACTAATTACTTGCATATCAGCTGTGCAGCTACTCCATTCACCAATTATGCGGCAACAGTGGGGTATAATTGAATTTTCCACTTGGGCATTGCCCATTTGCCCTACCTTCGGAGACGGCCTGTATTGTGTTTTGTTATGTGTAATTGCAACTGCTATGCATAGTGACAAGTATACTTTGGATTCATGTCCCCGTGGATTGTGTGTAACAACTAGAGTATGTGGTTCAACATGTGGGTGTACCTGTCATCCCAACATCTGATAACGGACTATTGCAAACAAAACTGTAACATCGCCGTTTGTTCCATTATACAACGGCTGCAATTTTGCATGGTGCCTTTAATTGTGTCTCTCACAAGGTATGTTGACGGTTCTGCAGATGTAATTGACTGACTGGATGTTTGTGCTGTTATTACAGTCTGTATTGCTATAGTTTCTAGTGTGGGGGATGTCGGTGGGTGTACGTAGCATATTCAGGTTTGTGGGGCTTGCATTTCTACATATTCCATATATATGTGTGTGGGCTCCATCCCTAATTAAAGAGCTATCAGTTAGTAGACTTATGTTATGGGATTGTACATTGGGCCGTTGTTAATTGGTTTCTATATAGTATGCAGGTGAGGTTGATACTTCCATACCTCTGAAATTGCAGCGATATGTAAAGGGATATGTCTAAATGACAGCTATCCAGTGTATTTCTGTCCCAGATATTTGCAGTCATTGCGGTTGTGTTGGTAACAGAACCTCTTTGCCATGGGTTGCCACCTTTTCATATGGCCATTGTTGGACACTTGTGGGACACACAGCGGTGTTTACAGGGTAACACATAGCCACGGTCAGTACACAGGATAGCACATACTTTTATCCTCAATACATAACTATCGTTGTGGGACTTTGGCTACTTATCATATTGCATGTAACATTTACGTTTCTTACATACAGGCATAACTATTTAATGCAACTATTACATTATATATGGGACATATTAATGTCCTACGATCTCAGACATTTGCCCTTTGTAATGTTTTATGTCAGGACACACCTGCCCAGGGAGGGGCTGTCCCTCCTAATGTGGGACAGGTGGTAAACGTATGCCTATGGCTAGCTATACCCACACCTACCGTAATGATCTACCTCCGAGTTGGCACTAACAGACACATGATGCGGACACACACACACACACACATTACAGTCACATGGAGACACACATGGCACCCTCAACACACACATACACAGACTACGGCAATCACAAACACAGTTGAACACAGTACCTACGTGGACCACAACACCGGCAGCGATAACTAAATGTCCATTCATATCATCATACTATTACTCGCGGTTGTACTGTTCCAGTACTGTGTTCTTATGGTCTTTCAGCCTCGTGGTTACACATGTCGGTATGTTACACATTCCATAGTTGGCGGTATCCTATTTATTTGTACCTCCTAGGTGTTATGAATGTCGTTGACCTATCTATATATATTTGCAGATATCGCTGAATCCGTATATATCAACATATATCACTCTATCGCCCTTTCTATCTGTATTATATATATGTATATATGTGTATATATATATATATATATATATATATATATATATATATATATATATATATATATATATATCTGACAGGGAAAGTGACAGGCAAGCTACACCTTTCATTGTGTACTTGTTGGTGCATACTGTTTCCTGGACTCCGCACGTTTGTGTCTGTACCTGTCACATTACACACCTGCCATAGGTTAGGGTTACCAGCTGTCCCACTCTGCGAGGGACAGTCCCTCTTTGGGCAGTTGAGTCTTGCAAAATATTTGTTAAAATGGCAAATGTCCTGAGATTTTAGAACATACTTATTTCCTATAGTTTATGTAATAGTTGCATAAAACAATTATTCTGTATCTGAACCACCTATATGTTATAGAAACAGAATAAGTAAGTAAACATTACATGAATGAGCTTTTATCTAGGCAAAACAGTGAAGTTCTGTTTTTCGTACTGGCTAGGTGTATGTGTCGGCCTGCAGACATCTGACGTATGTCCAACTTTGGTAATTTGAAGAGGTGGCAACCCTAGCATAGGTACATCTTGGCTAGCAATAGTGTTAGGTGATTCTATACATGATTGCGTGTTCTACACCTGGCAGTGGTCAGTTTACCCTTCAGAGCAGGCACTATTATTTCAGGGGTGAATAATGCTGGTTTCACCTGTTCTGGACATCATTGACTGTGACCGTGATCTGCGCGATATTCGGAGAAGCTTATCCCAGTTTCGCGCAGATCCATATAGTCATATTTAAACGTCGCTTACCAGCAGTGGGCAATGCATATTCCCGCTAACATGTGCTAAACATGATCTGATGACCTGCATCCGACATGCATTACCCGTGCCTTCGGGATTACGTTACATCCCTTGCAGGACATGGGACCGGGAACATGCACGACGGTCACTGCATTTAACACATGGCCATCTGGGATTTGTACACGTATTATGTCATTTTGTACATGGAGTATACTACGACTGTTACTCCATACTGCACTCACATGGGTAACTCAGTTAGTTTACATATTGATGAGTCCAGTTAATGGTATGTCCATGTGATGTTTACTGGATGTGCTCCGGCATTGGGTATGTATATCACAGTGAGCCACACACGATACTGTGCTACACCTTCAAACGACCGTAGGTGGAGCATGCTGGGGTGATGAATACCTGTCATGGGTACACCCCATGCCTTGACACAACATGTGGAGCCCCTCATTAACGCAGCAGGGACTCCATGCTGAGTGTGTGCAGAACAGTGCTTACACACATGTGCTCCCATGATTGCCTCTGCTCCGCTAAGCGACAGTTGGTTACTCGATGTTTTGGCGATAGCGGACACTGTTTGCCCCATTTGGTGTATGGCCTCTGACAATCGGCCGTGTACCTACCGATGTACCTGGGAACCTATACCCACAGCACCACCATATGCTGATAGGCGCATGTACTGTTCAGGTGTTGACATTCCGTGTTCCAATAGCTGTTGTGTGTACAATGTTTGAGGGCTGCCTATGTAGGATTCACACAGTGGGCCACCTATACATTACAGTTTACAGGTGGTCGTGTTTGTGTGCCATTCATTTTACTGTGTGTGCAGGTGGAGAGGTGTGTCACTCCATAGGGGCCTACACTGTCAGAGTATGTGCTATACGTTCCCTCTTTGCCAAGGCGTAGGCATATTAGGCACGCCTCCATCTGCCTACTGGGGCTGGCACAGTGTGTTCATGGTCTGAATCCCTCTGTGCCTGTGATGGCCTTGGCAATTGCGGTGGGCTATGAGGGCCTTCACCATTTTGTCCCTGCTGCAGCTGTTTCCGCAGGATCATATCATGTAGCATGGCACATACTATGACGATGTGGGCACACGTGCCTGGAGAGTACTGCAAGGCTCCACCAGATGTGTCCAAGCACCAGAACCGTGATTTCAGCATCCCGAACACACGCTCTATGATGATTCTGGTTTGTGCGTGTGCCTCATTATGGCATTCTTGCATGGGTGTGTGTGCATTTCTGATGGGAGTCATCATCCATGGCTCCAGTGCAAAGCCAGCATCCCCCACAAGGTGGCCATGTGGGATGTCCCCCCTGACAAATACCTGATATAGCTGTGAGGCATGCCAGATATGGGAGTCATGGTAGCTTCCAGGCCTGCCAGCACACACATCCATGATAATGCCCTGGGCATTGCACATGACCTGGCAGTTGATGGAGTGGAATCCCTTGTGGTTTATGTAGCGCCTACCATGCTCACCGGGTGGTGACTTGATTTGTATGTGCATGCAGTCTATCGCACCCAGTACCTCTGGGTAGTGTGCCACATGGTGGAAGTGACGCATATTGCTGGCCAACTCCTCCTGAGTTCGGGGGAAGTATATATGCTCATTGGCATGTGGTAACATGGCATCCAGGAACTGGTGTAGTACCCTGGATGCTGATGCCTGTGAGATCCCCATTATATCTCCAGTTGGCCTTTGAAAGGTACCTGTGGCTAGTATTTGCATGCTTACACATACCTTCGTGTCCACTGGGATGGGTTCCCCTCTGTTGTTTCTGGTTCTCAGGCGTGGCCGGCACAGCTTCACTATTTGCTGTTAGATGTCCCTGTCCACCCTGTAATGCTCTACTATCTCCAGATCATGTAGCCCCTGGTAGGTTACCCTTGGTCTGAACACTCTTCTCCTCCTCTGGGGCCTGCGGTGGTTGTCGGCATCATCCTCCACAACACAGTCAGTCTCTAACACATGCTGTTGAATCACAGCTATGGCAGCTCCCAACATGTACATTTTAAAAGTTCCCCGTGTGTTTACACCTATAGTGCAGTGTTTGGGAATACACAGGTGTGTGTAGGGTGCTTTCACACTTTATACTATTGTGCTGTGAACACCTATGATGTCATAGGGTGTGTATGTACGATCGCAGCTACAGGGTATCTTATGTGTTTTACTACCGGAACTACTATTGTGGTGCCTTTGGTGTTGAATTACATTTGGCTGCTGTGGATTACCTCTTGACCTTCCCTTTACATTTCTGCATGTTCCACCTACCATTTTCTGGCATGCATCCAGCAGCCTGCTTTCATTTGTACTTTCCTAGACCTGGCGTATCTTGCGTAATGTGTGCTATTGCTGGTCTACTGTCGGTTTGCTTTGCTCTGCTATGACAGATCTCCTATCTTTGCAATCCAATGCCTACCCTCCTTTCTTTGCATTCCAATGCCTCCCCCATCCTGTTTTGCAGGTTTCTGCGAGCAGACTTGTCAGCTGCCGTCGACTGGCCGCCGTGAGTTGATTGGTGTTGATTGCTCATTAATACTCCAATTACCCTACTTCGGCATTTCCTTCTTTTCTTCCCCTGACCTTCCTGTTTGTGCTATTGTTCGTGCCGCGTGCATCTGCTTACTGGGTTTTGGGCATGTTTTCATCCTCGTACACATGCGCTTTTGGGCACCATGTGTGCTCTCAGCTAAACGATTCTATACCTTCCTCCCCACCCCTGTCCTGCAGCTTTGCTTAGCAATGGCCAGGCCAGATTTGCATTTCTCCAATGTGCTTACTGCTATGGTGGCACACCCCTCTGCTGATGTCATGTATCTCCTCTGAGCCACTCCTCGGTGTTATAGTGCTGCGGTGTATGGTACAACCTTCAACCGGCGGGACATTTGCGATTCAGCATTATCTGCCTCATTTGCATGGCATTGACTACTAATTCATAGTTACCATGCCGAACACTGTCACAGGCCCTTAGCAACCCTTGCACCTTGGTTGTGGTGTTCCATGCCTACCATTGTGTATTATGGTGTAAACCTGATTTGTATTACATTGCGATTTTATGACATTTTTATATAATTTCTTCATGTTCCAGTTTGCGCACACATGCCCTGCGGTTGTAATGTGCGTTACTGTGGACATGACATTAAATGTTGGTTTTAGGTATTGTGCATCTTTTCTTATGCCATTGGCTGTGTATTTAGCCATTGGCATATGTTAACTTTGTAATACATGAGTCTGGTCCGCTTCCATAGCTCCGATGTTCTGTTTGGGAAAATGTAAACCGTGTTTTTTGGTTTACATTTCCGTGGGCTTACGCTACACCTGCACCACTTCATGAATCACTATCTGCCTTCATTTGCATGGTGCGACACTGCACATGGGGTGATTAGCATACCTATGCCAAGGGCTGCGCAGTTCTGGCATACGCCGGTACTGCACATGGTATTGGATCGTACCTGAATCGCTCGACGGCCATATTTGGTGTTATTCCACCTACACTACGCCTGCGCCTGGTGCAAGCTTCATGAATCCTGGGGTATATTGATTCATTTTTGATGTTCTCTGCCAGCAATTAAATCATGTCATCGCCACTGTCATTCTGTTTTATATACATATATAAATATATATTGTGTGGGTGTGGAAGTAGACTTTTATGATGGAAATGTTCTGAATTGGGCAGTTTTGTCATTATTGGTTCATGGATTTTGTTTTATTGCCTACTGGAAAAATGTTCAAACAATAAATTTAAAATGCGCTCTACGTGTGCTGTACAAGGAATATAATTTAATAAAGTCAGGAAGGTGTATCAAAGAACACATGTATGTTTCTTGTTTTGTGGGCAAGGGGCCAATGATTTGAAAACAGCCCAAAGGTAATCTTTATCCACCACTGGCCAGATGCATTTTCTTTGGATGTGGTGTGGGTTTCAATGCTGTTTCAATAAATGTGAGTTTCAAGGGCAGATAAGTTTTAATGCCAAGTCTATTTTCATTGTGAGACAGTATTGCTTTCTTTAGCAGATGTCTATTAGCATTTGTACATTGTACTGTAAAGTGTAAAAATAAAATCCAAATTATCATTGTAGAAGTAAAGCAGCATGCACACATTAGTGTTTATGGTAAATGGGGTGAAATAGACAGGTAATGGGACATTGAAATGGCTGCAGGGGGACTCTGGTGCCATATTTTGGTTGTCTGTTCTTCAGTTTGCATTTGAAAGTTGGTATCCCACAATTCCCTTGGAGTGGGCGGGGTTACATAATTATGTACGCAAATTTGATGTTAATCAGCGTACAGATTTGTACCTATTTTTCATGGGCCTTTTCCAGATTTTTGATGTTTCCAAGTTGATGGTGAGGCCGAAGTGGCAGGGAGTAAGTTTATATGTCAGGATGCTCACTTTTATCTGTCATTCAATTATGATATATTTCTCCTGAAAATTTTAGTTCATTACTATTTTGATGTTTTAGATACTTACCACCTGTAGGAATGGTAATCCATCTAACATTTGTTTTTGTCTAACGTTCACTGATGATGTACATACTAGTTTTACAGTTATGAAATGCATACATCTGCAAACTTGTTCCTCCCAAAACATGCATTCCTGTTAAGCAGACAACTGTGTCTTTGAATGTGATGTAGTTCAACATCAAGTGAGTCATACACGACTCCTATTGATAGGCTAGATGATGGTTCGAGTGATTTGGAGGAGGAGCTACCATGAGCACTGTAAGGTCTGATGTCTTGAACTGCTTGATGCAGGTGATCCTGCTGTCACTGACTTGAGAGAGCTGCGTGACCATGATCGTGACCTCAAATGTGAGGTTTTGCTAGGTGTAGATGAACACTGATGTGGCCTATGTGAAGTTTGTGGTGCTGGTTCACCTTAACTACTGACATTACTATCCTGAGAAGCAATGTTAGTGTAATGTAATCTCCCCCCACATGGCTGGATAGTACCCCATCCTTTGCCCCTTGTAAGACTGACTCCAGCTTGAATCTGGTATGCCCTAAATACAAATGGAGGTGGCCACTGATGCTTGGTGTGTCAGCACAGTATGAATTGGTATCACCGTGGCATTATCCCTACTCTCTGCCATTTTGAAGTAGTGCTGGAAATCATCACACATACTCTGGAGGACTCTGACTATTTCCAGCAGACTCTCTGTGGCAGTGCTTAGAGCCCTAACAATCTCACAGCAGATCTCTTGTTGGGCAGCCAATGCTTTACATGTTTCCTGGGGTAAGTGTTAAGACATTTCTGTGCCTCTTTATAAAGGTGTCACTGTGGACATTGTTACCTCTGAATACCTGCCGTCATGCTCAAAGTGATCCTCTGTGTTTGGAGATATTGGTATAGAAGTGCAGGGGTGTTACTCCTGTACAATTGTGAATGGTGTGCAAACTTGTGCTTGACTTTGTGTTGCAGTGTCACTTTCTGCTAAGTTGCTAACATATTGTGGGGTGAGAAAACCCGCCATTAAACTTGGGGGCCACCTGCCACTTCCGTCAGGCTGCCTCATAAATATAACTTTTTCATCAGCAGCAGCAGCAGTAGCAGCAGCACCCATCTGCTGTGACATCATCCAGATGAATTGGTATAGTTGAACTGTTTCTGACTCTGACCCTGTAAAAATATTTGTAAACATTAATAGTAATGCAACAGCACAGTAAAGTATACCTATAGGGGGGGTGAGCTGGGCACTTTCTATGTATTCTGCCTTAATTTCCACTCTTTGCTGATGTACAAGGTTTACCTAATAATAATTAATTATGAAGTGTTTAATTGCATTGTTATTTGTCATCATTCTATTCTATCTATTTTACTGTGTGTTAGCAATTTTAAACCAGCCTTCATGAGTAGATGAATATAACTGCTGCAGACATTGGTTAGATGGAATAATGTCCACATCACCTGTAATTATTCCTGTTTAACTATCTTCACTGTCATAGTCATCACCTTGGATGGACAGTAGGTATTCCTTATCGGGATTTACTTGAATACGATTTGGAGACCCTCCCCAGTAATGGTATGGGAAATTGCATTCTGCCTGGCCTTGCTTCTAACAAGTGCTACCATATCATTTGCCCTTTTCTTGCACTGTGCCAGTGCTCTGTTTCTGCCTCTCACTGCATTGATTTCAACAACTACTTGACTTCAGGCCTTGTTTCTCTCAGCTTGTCTTGCATACCTTTATCAAAAAGAAGTTACCCATATGTCCCAAGTGCTGCCGTGAAAGCATGATTTTCCTCACGGCTGAAGTTATCTGATTTGAATCAATAATTTCCACCTGTACTACATGTAAAAAAAAAAAAAAGGGCCCCAGTCAGAAAGTGTGACATTAATGCTTGTATGTAATTAGCTTTTACAATACAACACATTGGCCAAGTCATCCTGCCACCAACATAAAACACAAATCATATAATTACATAATAGAAGTCTCACTATACCCATGTAAAATTGCAATATGTCAGCTACAGCTAATTTAGGACATCATAACCCAGGTCATGAATGCAATCACTTTTGTCACAAACAGCATCCTTTCCCTACTCTCTGCCATTTTTATTCCTCACTGTCACTCCAAAAAAATCAGATTAATCACACATGCCTGTTGATATGCTTAGCACAGGAAAGCCTGTATAGTAAAGTACTACATTTATACCCATGTATGCACAACCAGTAAATTATACCAGAGTAATGATCAGTTTATACCAGAGTAATGATCAGTTTATACCAGAGTAATGATCAGTTTCTGTTAATCACTTTCACTGCTGCTGTCATGGAATCCAACTTCAAAATAACAGAAATTTGCCAATCAGTCAATGCTATCATAACATGCACATCATACATGTATGTTCATAGGTTCATAGGTGTTTACTGGGCTAACAACCAAAAGGGCCTTTTAAGCCCAGCCATGTATCCCAAATCTCTGACAAGTTCTAATACCCTTGATAAGTGTAAGCATGGGCCTGGGAGATGAACCATTTACAAGTTACCTGTGTCCATTAGAGACATAGATGCCAAACTAGGGATTGATTTCCAGTTTCCCATCTAATTGCCGAAGCTGCACTTGAATTGGGTTAGGGAGAAACTCTGCTTCACATGGATGCCCCATAGACAGGGTAGTCTCTGGGAGACATACCTATCTCTCCAGCAGGCCCTATTTATATCACAGGCAAGGTTTAAGTCTTCAGAGTGGGGTCTGACAATGCCCTGTATGCCAGGCATAGATATCCACTAAAAAGCCTGTAGGAGACAGAATACAGGGATAGGGCCTTGAGGCAGCCTGCATAGGACATATTATTTATGCACTGTATTCTTTTAGTGTAAAACCTCTGTGGACATTCTAATTGTTGGATATGCCTGGTTAGGTACATACTAAAGGGGGCACTGTGATAGGTCTGATGAATGCCGAAAAAAGTGGAACAATGATTTCCTTGGACTTGAACTATTTACAGGTTACCTGTTTGCATCAGAGGCATAGTTGCCAAACCAGGGATGAACGTCCGGTTTCATCACATTCATCATTGCAAATGACCCTTAATTCAATAATGAAATAATATTTTTAAGTGTTTCTTATTAAATAATAATAATTTAAAAAATATTTCCTTACTGTAGTAAGTCTGCAGTATCCTAATGCATTTGCTGCCTATCTCAGTTCGTATGGCAATGATCAACTTACTGATGAAAATTCAGCATAATTTACATGTGTTATATACAAATTAGGCTAACATGCATTCATCTCTGAGAACTGCAGTAGTATACAAACGTGCTGAGATGTATTGGCAAATTTCGGCATTTTGCCTATCATGAACGCACATTCAAAGTAACAGCAACACACTTCAGACATTTATTTATTTATTTATTTTTATTTTACATTTGTTAACCAGGGGTGTCTGACTGAGCCGAAAAGGCCCTTTTTCAGCAGAGGCCCGGGGAGAAAAGCTCCACACAGAAAAATTACAGCTACTTTTAGATATTAAGACATGATCAGTATACACAGAAATTACAATAGACATGTTTTTACAGTGGTATGCAGCACATCAACAGCTACAGTGGAGAGAACAAACAAGAAAATATTAATTTAAAAATAAAGCTAATTAATAGATGTGCGGTGTACAGCTGAAATTTGGAACAGAGGTAGACTACATACATAGTACAGAGGTACAGTACATACATTGTACATTAGCCAGTGTTTGTGAGTAAGAGTGAAAACTATTATCAAGTACTCTAGGTTTAGTATGTGTAACTTATCCACTTTCACTAGCCTGGGGAGCAATCACAGCACTGCCAACTTTGCTTGAGATGTTGTCTAATCAGGTTTTTAAAGGAGGCTTTGGACAATGTGTTTTGTATGCTAGTGGAGAGAGAGTTCCATTTTTTAGCCACTGAACTACTATAAAGTGTGTCTCCAGAGCTATTGTAGCTGTTGGTGACTTCTAGTAGTAGTTTGCTTGATGATCTAAGAGGCCTTTTGGCTGAGTGATGTTGTACTAGGTTTTTGAGGGCAGGACATTTATTGGGGAGGTAATAGAATGACAAAGGCAGAGCTGATTGTAGGTTAGGAGGTTGGGCAGTTCAATCCAGTGGAGCTGTCTCAGAGCAGTACAGTGATGATTTCTATATGAGCAATTTGTAGCAAAGCAGGTAATTCTGTTATAGCAGGCTTCCATTTTGCTTATAGGTTCATAGATAGTTCGGTTTTGTTGAGATTAGTCAGAATGGAAGATGCATAGAGTAATGTGGATAAAAGTTGGGAGCGAGCAATGGCTTATCTTGTGTTGTTGGTAAGAAACGGTTTGATACGGTAGAGTGATCCCAGTTTGGCATGTACTTTTTAATAGTTAAGTTGAGATGACTATCAAATTTTAGGTGGGAGTCTATGGTTATTCCCAATAGCTTAGCCTGTGCCACTGGAGTGATAGGAGTAGCATTTTTGGAGTAGATAGTGAATTGACTGTTATCAGTGTTTTTGTTGGAACTGGTTATAATCATAAGCTGAGTTTTCTTTGGATTGAGGATAAGTTGGGCTTTGGTAAGGTAGTTTTCAACGTCAGAGAATGCTAGTTGAATTGTTTGCAGGAGGGTGGGAATATTTTGTGCAACACAGATTAATGTAGTATCATCTGCATACTGAATGATAGATGCATGCTGTGTGGAGGTATGGAGGTCATTCATGAAGATTGTGAATAGCAGTGGTCCTAAGACAGAATGTGGGACTCCTATAGTTATGGGCAGCTGAGGAGAGAGAGAATTGTCCCATTCACAGCTTAGTACCTGTCAGTTAAGTAGCTTTGGAACCAGGTAAGATTGGAATTTGATAGGTGATATTGGTTTAGTTTGTTTAGCAGGATTTGGTGTGAGGCTGTAGTGGTACTATGGGCAAGTCTGAAACCATGTTGAGTAGGTGACAGGATGTTGCAGTCTAGGTGATATTTTAGCACCTGGGTATGGATGCATTTTTCTAGGATTTTGGCTATGGGGGAGAGTATAGCAATGGGGTTGTAGTTATTATGTTCATTGGAGGTCCCGCCTTTATGTATGGGTGTAACATAGGATATTTTCCAGAGTTTGGGCACATAGTTTTCAACAATTAATCTCTTTATGAGAGTGGAGATTGAGATAGCAATAGCATCTGGTGTGAGTTTCAAGAAATAGCTGGGGAGTAGGTCGGCTGTTGTTCATGAGGTTTTTAGTTTGGAAAGCATGCTTTTGATTGAAGTGGTGGAAACTGTTTTGAGGGTAAAGCTTGTATTAGTGTTATTTGTGTTGGGGGGGATAGTGAGTTTGGAACTGTCCTGTGATACTAAGGATATAATTGAGTTCACAAAGTAGGAGTTGAATTGTGTTTCGATGGGAACTTTAGTGTCAGGGGTGGTTGGTTTGAGGGTAGCCTTTTGGGTGGGTTTTAGTAGCTGGTTTACATTTTTCCAAAATTTTGGGGGGTTGTGTTGGTATTTAGTTTGTAATGTCGTGTAGTAGGATTCTTTTGTCCAGCCTAATGCATTTTTTTGCACAGTTGCACAGTTCTTGGTACTTAGGCTTTGTGTTTCTTTGGTTTTTTGATAGTAAAGCCAGGCAGTGTCTCTGGACTTGAGGATTTGCTTGGTTTCTTTACTGAGCTAGGGGTTTGTAGAGGTTCTAACCACGATTTTGCGCAATAGAGCGACAGTGTCTAGGTGTTGTAGAAATGTTTTGTTGAAATATACTACAGCCTGGTCAAGTGGGAGGGTTTTTAGGGGAGTCCAGTCACAGTTACAGAGTAAAGTTTTGAGGACCTCAGGAGAGAAATTTTTTGTGTTTCACGTGGATTTATAGTTAGCGATTTTGCATATGCTTGTTCTACTACGTATAAGATATATTATGTTGTGGTCACTTAAGGTGTCTGAGAGACTGCCTGTGTGGGGGTACAATGTGGGATTGTTAGTTAGGACCCAGTCAAGGATGGATTCCCTTTTAGATTGGATGTGCTGCAGATGGTTCCACAGTGCACAGCACTCAGCAGCTGTCCCTAGCTTGACATAGGAACACATAAATGGCCCTATTCTAGCCAAAATCAGAATCTACTTAAAAAAATGGAGTCATCTGAAAGTTAGGTTTGCAGCAATAGGAAGTGTAATCCTTGTCTGTGCAGCATTGTGTGTCACACCCTAGACACCCTAGCATGTCAAACAAATCATAACTTTCTAAAACTTAAAAGTAACACATACAGTGGCATTTATCCCCCCCCAAAAAAATAAATATGTAAATAAATAAATCTCCTGTAGTACACGACACACACTTTATTTATTTATTTTTTTATAGCATTTGTTTACCGGGAAAGTCCACTGAGTGTAAAAATGCCCATTTGTGGTGGGGACCTGGGGAGAAAAGCTCCGACAAGAGCATAGATTTAGAAAAAAAAATTAAACATTAATTGGTACAGAAGTAGAAACAGTGTTACACATAGTGGTTGCAGTAATATATACAGAATATATACATAAGTCAGGAATTTAGTTGGTTTGATTACAGTAACATATACAGAATATATACATAAAAGCAGGAATTTAGTTGGTTGCCAGATGAATTCAGAGTGGTAAAAACAGAGATAAATTAATCAGCATTATTGTGCCAGTATCAACAAGTGATGAAAGAAAAGAAAAATAATAAATATGGAGAATGTATCATCAGTCACTAGTAGTAAAAAGCATAGGAATTTAGTTATAATATAAGAAGGAAGAGGTTAGGTTATAGACTGAGGTTATATACTGAGGTTAATGTACAAAAAAATAACCTTTATCAATAAGCATAAGTACTATCAATAAAAAATATTAATCATATAGTTCCATTTTAATCAAGCACAGAATTGAAAGGTAACTGTTTTTCTTTAGGAAAAAATATCTGACAAAGCAGTTTTGTTTAAACAAAACTTGCCAATAATATCAATAGCTGTTGTAATGACCATGCTAATAAAAAGAGTTTGATTAAGATGACGTCACATCCCCCAGGGAGTGGCTCTAACCCTGATTAATATATCCCTGACCATACTTTCCTCATTCTTGTTCCGGCACTTTCAAAGATGGCAACTCCTATGAAGGCACGAGGCTGCATTCCTCACTGGTCCGATAAGAAGACCATGATAATGCTGTACCTTCTCAATCATTCATACTGGGATAAGACTGAGGCATGTACAAGACAGAGTACATGAAAAAAATCAATATCTAGCAGGAACTAGGTGAATACCTGTCAATCCTGACATGTATAACCCACTCCTCCCAGCAGTGCTGTCATTGTTACAATGACCAGATTGCAGTGAGAAGACTATTGTTCTTTAGTAAATAAATACAATTTTGATTTCTTAATTGGGTCATATTGAAGATAAAAAAAAACAGTTTAACAAGTTGGCATAACTGCAGGTAGTTTCAAAGAAAGATAGGTGTTCCTTAAAATATTAATTTTAATGCTATTTTGAAATGCAGAGGAAATCACAAGCATGTTTGTAATAATACATGCATCTTTTTAAAGAGCTGCATATCAATAACGTGTTAATAGAGTTTGATAATATATACAAATGTCACTTAAGTTATTAAAATAATCTGTACATGTAACTGTAAATAATGTACTGGGTTACATGTAGAAGTATTTGTAATTTGTGACTGGATTTATAAATAAGGAAATTACACTTACAATTACATGCTTAAAATTTATTACTATTGCATAAAATTACTTAAAAGTTAATTACATGAAGCAAGTTTTGTGTAAGCAACAGAAATATAACCTAGTTACTTAGCATAGTTGTTTGTTCAGAAGTATTTCTAACTTCAAGTACAACATGGCTTAAGTCTCAGTCAGCACACCCTAGTTAGAGCAAGGGTTGTGGACGTGGGGTGGGGGTTGCTGTGACAAGTGAATGACTAACACAAACCTTACTGAGAAAATGTTGTTTTACTTCAACATTACCTATCAAATCAGACACATTTGTACAGAAAAGGAAATGCAAACTTCCATGAATTGCTACATTTCTGTGTTTGTGAATTAGTTAAACCTGAACACCCTGTTACATGTACAGTGGATATAAAACTTTTACACACCCCTGTTAAAATGCCAGGTTTTTGTGATATAAAAAAATGAGACCATAAAAAAAATATTTCAAAACTTTTCCCACCTTTAATGTGACCTATAACCTGCACAATTCAATTGAAAAACAAACAAATCTGTTAGGGGAAAAAATATAAAAAATAAAAAAAGTACAATAATTTTGGTTGCATAAGTGTGCATACCCTTAAACTAATACTTTGTTGTGTGTGCACACCCTTAAACTAATACTTTGTTGAAGTACCTTTTGATTTAATTACAGCATTCAGTCTTCCAGGGTACACACCCGCCATCAATTAAAGAGACTCTGATTAACCCCAAATAAAGGTCAGCTGTCCTAGTAGGATTTTCGTGACATTTACTCAGTTGCCTGCTACAGCAAAAGCCAAGGTTCGCAGAGAGCTTATAAAGCATCAAAAGGATCTCATTGCTGAAAGGTATCAGTCAGGAGAAGGGTACAAAAACATTTCCACAGCATTAGATATACCATGGAACACAGTGAAGACAGTCATCAAAAAGTGGAGAAAATATGGAACAACAGTGACATTGCAAAGAACTGGATGTCCCTCCAAAATTGATGAAAAGACAGGACGAAAACTGGTCAGGGAGGCTGCCAAGAGACTTACAACAACACTGAAGGAGCTGCAGGAATTTCTGGCAAGTACTGGTTATGTACTACATGTGACAACAATCTCCCGTATTCTCCATATGTCTGGACTATGGGATGACAACAATCTCCCGTATTCTCCATATCTCTGGACTATGGGGAAGGGTTGCAAGACGGAAGCCTTTTCTTACACAGAAAAACATCCAGGCCCAGCTAAAATTTGCAAAAAAATGCATCATCTCCCAAAAGCATGTGGGAAAATGTGTTATGGTCTGATGAGACCAATGTTGAACTTTTTGGCCACAATTCCAAAAGGTATGTTTGGCACAAAAACAACACTTCGCATCACCAAAAGGACACCATCCCCACAGTGAAGCATGGTGGTGGCAGTATCATGCTTTGGGGTTGCTTTTCTTCAGCAGGAACTGGGGCTTTAATCATGGTGGAGGGAATTATGAATAGTTCCAAATACCAGTCACTTTCTGCCCAAAACCTTCAGGTGTCTGCTAGACAGCTGAAGATGAAGAGGGATTTCACCTTTCAACGCAACAATGACCCCAACCATACATCCAAATCAACAAAAGAATGGCTTCACCAAAAGAAGATTAAAGTTTTGGAATGGCCCAGCTGGAGCCCAGACCTAAATCCAATAGAAAATCTGTGGGGTGACCTGTAGAGAGCTGTGCACAAGATATGCCTTTGCAATCTGACAGATTTGGAGCACTTTTGCAAGGAAGAGTGGGCAAATATTGCCAAGTCAAGATGTGCCATGTTGACAGATTCCTACTCAAGAAGACTAAATCAAAAGGTGCTTCAACAAAGAATTAATTTAAGGGTGTGCACACACAACAAAGTATTAGTTTAAGGGTGTGCGCATTTATGCAACCAGCGTATTGTATGTTTTTAATTTTTTATATTTTTTCCCCTAACAGATTTGTTTGTTTTTCAATTGAATTGTACAGGTTATAGGTCACATTAAAGTTGGGAAAAGTTTTAAAATGATTTATTGTGGTCTCATTTTTTTATATAAAAAACTCTCGCATTTTAACAGGGGTGTGTACACTTTATATATCCACTGTATATCGGAAACAACATTCCACATAAATTTCATACTTATTTTCTTCTTGCGTGATGAGGAATACTGGCACAGTCTTGTACAATTTTATACAATTATGCATATACAAGAAAAATAAGAAAAGTATAAAAAAAAAGAAAACAAAAATGAGTTATTCCTTAGACAGGACTACAGATGTGTATATATATATATATATATATATATATATATATATATATATATATATATATATATATATACATACATACATACATACATACATACACACATATATACACACCCACACACTATATATATATATATATATATATATATATATATATATATATATATATATATATATATACAATTGCAGGTAAACCAGAATTGTCTTCCTTCTTTTAATGATAGCTGAGGAAGAAATACAATATAAACACCAGTAACAACAGTGAAGAGTAAGGACTTATCCAAGTATAACTGAAGTCCAAGAGAATTCTGTCTTACGAGTTTGTACTATGTATAAGAAGTATATTATTATTGTAAAGACGAATATGTGTGTGTACAACTGATATACTCTTTTACAACTCTTTTCTGTATTGGTAATAAGAAAATAATATTTATAGCTTTACAGATGGAAGAAATGCAACTGAAACCATTACAATTCAAGCTGTTATTGCTTTTAACCCGATTACTTTGAATAAGTACAAAATGTATTTTCAGTACTGTACTGAATGTATTGCATGTACATAACTTGAGAGATACACACACTCCTTCAAGAAGTCACAAGCCCTTGCCATTTGAATTCATCTGAAGTGTGCATAAACACTACTCATATCATTCCTGCCAAGTACAAAAGCACTTTCCACATCAATACTCCCATTGTATTTATAAGCACTTCTCATACGCACATTTTCAATAAAGGTTTTGTTCCAGTATTTCAATAGTGTATGAAATGGCATGCAAACATTTTGTAGTTTTATTGTGTTTTTCTGTTTTGTCTCTCCCCACCCCTTTTTTCTCTGATTGTCTTATTTTGATTATGCATTTCTTTCTTCTTTATTGTTTTGTTTCAAGCTGCCATTGTGGACATCCATAATCAACAAAATGTACAATAAATGCAACAAGCTGATGTTCAAGAAAACAAAGGTGAGGTCCCAGCAACAGAAAAACACCCTCCTCAACCTCAACAGGCAAATAAGACAACTTGTCAAATCCTCTAAGGGCTTCTTTGAGAAAAACTTAACAAGCACAGCCAAGGATAACCATAAGGCCTTTTACAGCTATGTGCATAGCCAAAAAGTTAGGACCCAAGCATGTGCAGAACTAGTGACTAACGGTATCACACACACTGACCCCACAGAAATAGCAAACCTGCTAGTGGATAGGTTTGGCAAAAATTTCACTCCATATCCCCTCCAGACTTATCACAAACCGTCCCCCAACCTACATATCTGAAGAGCATGTCATTAAGGCCTTGTCCAAGGCAAAAAACACAGTCTCTATGGGACCAGACAGCATCCCAGGCTGTCTTCTAAACAGGCTAAAACATGAACTAGCATCACCATTAAGTACCCTTTTCAATCATAGCCTAATCACAGGCTTTGTTCCTGTGGAAGAGAGAACATCAACATTTATTCCCCTCCACAAAGGTGGCCTAGCAACAGACCCAGGGAATTACAGACCATAAGCCTGACCAGCCTCATCTGTAAGGTCATGGAACATATAATTATGAACCTCATAAATAAAGAAATAGGTGACTTCTAAACCCTGAATCCTACCCAGTTCAGCTTCATCAAGGGCAGATCTTGCCTGTTAAACTGGGTGGATTTCTTTGAAAATGTGACCAGGGCCACTGACGAGGGCAAATCTTTGCACACATCATATCTCTATGTGGCAAAGGCTTTCAACGCAATCCCATACTCGGCATTACCGATAAAAACTGAATGTGAACCCCTTTGTTGCAAGATGGGTTGCCAACTGGCTCACAAACTGGACAAACACTATCATAGTGGCTGACTCCACATCAGCCAGCAGACCTGTTACCAGTGGAGTGCCACATGGGTCAGTGATGGGCCCCTTTCTGTTTGGTATATACTTCACCACAGAAGTTCAGGTCAAAACTAAGGGGTTGTGGCTGATCAAGTTTCCAGATGACTGCAAACTGGGTGCAATTATTGAATCCACAAATGATGTCAGTATACTCCAGGAGGGTCTTATGTAGACCAACAACTGGTGTCTTAGTCATGGTCTCAAACTGAATGCAAAGAAATGCATCATCATTCCCTTTGGCATAAACAATGCTCCTTCACACTGTCAAATCAACAATACCCTAAGTACCTACAAGGTGGTAAGGGACCTGGGATCACGAGTTGACTGCGACTTTAACTTCGACCACCATATGTCTACTGTAGTAAGAAATGCTTTCTATGTAGCATACTTAATTAGTAAAAGCATCACCTCAAGAGCAAAAGAGATTATATCCCCTCTATTCTCAGCACTAATCTGGCTCATAACGGAGGGTCTATATCACATCAGCGAACACTAAAAATAGAGAACGGGGGGTATGGGGGGCAAAACCCCCTACTTAATTTTGACTGTATACTCTTTTTTTTTTTTTTTTTTTTTTGGATCAGCAAATTTTTTTCCCTGGGAAAAAAATTGCTTATCCGTTCCTTTGCTGTTTTCAAATTTCAGACATCTGAGTTTGACATAGCTTTCGCTATTTTTAGTGTTCGCTGTTATGATATAGACCCCATAACTGAGCATAATGTCCCATTCGACATGTACTGTACAAAGTACCTACAATAATTGGAGAGACCTCAGAGGTTTATAACTAAGAAGATCAAGGGACTCCAGCATGTGCCTTACACAGACTGACTAAAGTCCCTATCACTATACTCAGTATCATATAGACTTCTTAGTGGAGACTTATGCCTGGTCTACAGAGCAATCCAAGACCCAAACCTAAGGAACATGCTGCATAAATGTAAATCAAATGCGACTAGGCCTACCCATTCCAGGGACCTAAATATGGTCTGCGACTTAAATAGGACATGCTGGAGGGACAGATTTATCACTCAGTGACTGCTGCATCTTTGGAATAGGCTACCAGTTCATGTGAAACAGGGCACCTCTATAACACTATTGAAGAGGAACCTGGATGAGTGGATGGGCAGCATAAATTCTTACTGGGGATAACACCCAAAACCCTCCTGGATACAGACAGTCATTACTAAATGCAACTTTGGGTATTGTCTAGCATTTCAATGGTATTACATTGGGATGAAACAGCTAGACTTGAAATGACCATTGAGTTGATAGCCTAGTAATTTCCTATGATCCTATGACAAAAACTTTGTGTCCATTCTCTCCCGCCTCTTCCAGCATAAACCCTCTTGTTATTTTCCTTTTGTGTTCCCCTCTTTGATTTGTCTCCCCTTTTTCAATCTTTCCTATCTCCCCTCTATTCTTTAATGAAACCATCAGAGTGTCCACAAAAGGATACCCCTATATAAAACATTATAAACTCTTTTTCTTGTTAAAAATCTATTTTAAGTGCTGTGAAGTTCAGTGCTTTCCTTAAATGTTTTCAGTGTAACTGCTCTCAGCTGCTTTCGCCTGCGATATGTGGAAAAAAAAATTATATGAACCCTCACGCTTTTGCAAAGAATTCACAACTTAATAATGCAGAACTTTATATAACTTACTCTTTTGTGAGAAATGCGTATGTTTTCAAATGACGTTGCTGACTTTATTTGCATATCCATGTAGCATCGCTATTCACAGATAACTAAGTAATTTGTGAAGCCCTGGACTAGGAATACCAGGCATAGTAAGATACAGATATGCAAAAATAAACACATCTTATGTAATAAACATCTTACAATGAGTTAAAAATATTATGATACAAATCAGTCAGTAAATCTCAAAAGCATTTTAATGTTGGCATATTTCAATGTAGTAGTGCTTTGATCATTAGGTAGGTAGACAGACATAGAGGCATTTGTGGAGGAAGATAACTTGAAAGTTTGATAAAGAGAGGAAGATGGAATTATAGTACAGTAGTCATGAGTGATAGTAAGAAGGAGAAAGGAATAAGTAAGTGGAATGTGTAGATAGGATACCAGTTAGTAGTTAGTCAGCCATCTGGGAAGGAGCATTTAAAGGAAAAGTGTGGTGGTTCCCCTAAACGTTAAGCATATTGTCTAATTCTCTAAGCGAGCTGATTATGGTGCTCCATATCTTGGAGATATATTTGAATAATGCAATTTAGTTAATTGAGCCAGGAATGTATCTTTTCTTTCTCTTTTGAGTGGCGATGTCTGATAGGGTTATACCACTGCATGAGGGTATGCAGGAAAAGGTATTCATCTGGGTGGCGAAGTATGAAATGAACATTTTTCAGATGAAGGAACTTAAGATAGTTTAGAAATTCCATCCAGTTTTATTTTGAGGTGAATCATTTAAGAGTTAAACAGTATAGAGCAATGCATTGGTTTCACAGGTTTACGTACGTATGCTGGTAGGAAATAAAGTATTAAGACGGAGGTGGCCTCTGTCTTTGTTATCCTCCTTCCCATACTTGGTTTCATTATAGGGGCCTTTTAGAAAACTAGTATTTGGTTCAGAACAAGCAAGAAAGTTAAATCTGGTTCTTAATTTATCAAACAATGTGCAACCTAGATTCCTCCTACATAAGAAATGTCAGACATCCAAGCTATGAGGTTAGAAATATTGTTCACTAATGCTCCATGATCAGTGAAATTGTAGAAATATTTTGGCTTCAGTGTACAAGGACTAATTCAAGTTTTGCAGAAAATGACCAGCAGGAAGACACAAAATGTCTCCTATGTTTTTCCAGGGGCATGGGACCTTTAGTAATTTGTCTGCTTTTAGATTAGCTGTTTTTATTTAATGTTCCTTCTCTTATTACAACAAGTATTGCCACATATGTTAGAATAAGCAGTGGAAAAGAAATGAAATATTTTATGTAGATTTGCATGAAACAATTTAGAAAAGTTGAGGCCTAAGAACTGTATAGTACCAAATAGTTTTTTGCCCCTTTTCCTGCCAGTCATTATGCCTCTATGTAATCAGATATACCCATTTTTTCCTGTACCAGGAATTTCACCAAGAAGTAGAATTAGAGCTGTCTGGAGAGGAGGGTTCTCAGCCAAGGTACCATGAGGATGCTTTGGACCCCCATCTGCACCACCACATCTGCTACTGTAATCACAGAGCTGGGTGCTTCCATCATGGCTGGAAGTGTCCACCTTACTCCCTGGACTAAGACCCACAGGAGACCTATCTATCTAATCTGTTCATGACCACAGTTCCAAAGAGCTTTGCAGAGTAATCACTGAAAGCCGGATGTGCAAATATGTATATGTTTAAAACCATTTTCTAGGCACATCAGCTTACCACCCTGAAATCAGTTTATAGTCTTATGGGTGGTCAAAAAAAAACAGCAAAGGTACCAAAAGCAATTTGTCTGATGAAATGTTACATAAGTAGTGCCTGGATGCTGTGAACTTCTATAGAATTTAGCTACGTTTTATTCATCAGTGCAAGGCATCATGGAAAATGTGTGAATATTTTCATTAAACAATTCATATCAGATATGCTTATTTGACAGCAGGCTATGATCACAGGAAATTACAGGAGACTGAGGTAGTTGGTTTTCTATGAACTGAACCTGCTGCAGGTGATTAAGAAAAGTCTCAGTTTACCACAAGAACTTGAAGAACAATCCCCACCATAACAATTCAACCTCAGCAAAGAATAACACCAGTGTAACTGCAGGTAGCATTAGTTGCAAAGCATCTTTGAAGTATGCCAGTACCACAGTCCTTCAACCAAGGGAAAATCCTGCATTAGTGAAAAAAAAAGTCTCACACAACTATGAACTCATAGAAGAAACAATAAATGATAAATATCTGAGACAAGTACATCTGGAGAGTTGAGACTGGAGAAACTGTATTCTTGCACTTACTAATCGTTGAATAAGAGTTCTCCCAAACAGTCTTTTATGTCTCCTTAATGGTTCAATGGTTCTAATCAGATCAGTTTGGCTGACAGATCACAGACAATGAAAGTGCAGTTTTACATTTTGGATCAGATTCCAGAGCACCGGGGCAGTGTGGTGTACCCTCAACATCTTGAAAGAACGTTTCCCCTAGAGGTGGGCAACACTGAATACTTTATAAAATGTTAGTTACCGTATGGATCTTACACAACATCTGCAGCCTTATCCCTAGTCAGACTAGAAAGCATAGGACTAACATCTATTTCTGAGAAAGAATTATGACACGGTAGTAGAATATAATAAAATGTCATAGAGCAGTATTTAACCTGGCATTTAGAGCCCATATATGATCCTTACCATAGATGTTTGACTGATGTGGAAAAAATGTAACAGGATTCCATAAGAAGAATGTAACACATGGCCCATGGTATACTGTCAATCAAATAACTCAGTGAAAAAAATAACAGACAAATACACTTTGTAACTACTTCCTAAATATATGTGCAATACAATGTACTGTTAGACCAAATTTAGTGTTTCTTCCTTATAATTGAAACTTTGTCAGATTGTTAAATGTAAAAACTACAAAACTCTTAAAAAGAATATTTTGACAGTATGTCATTCAGTGACAATTTAATGCATACATGCATTACTATCTGATATACAAAAAAGGCACCAATAATTATATATAAATATTACACTGATAATGCATATATAAAACAGTAAGCAAGATAATGGTTAATATATTTATAACTAAATACTAAAATAGCCACCAATTAAAACTAAAGAAACTGTTGAGTATAAAAGTGTTAATAAAGTAATGGCCTGCTCCTAAACTTGCTTTAAGTTTTATTGCATCATTTAGTCCTGGCTGTTTATAAGCCATGAACAAAACTTGCCAGAAATATTCTTGCTGATCACATAAATATTCTATATCCTCTTTCCTCTACATTAACTTTTTCAAGTATTTAAACAACAAACTTCTTCAAAGCAATGCACATTGATACGTGTCTTTCCAGAGCATTTTTGTCATTTTTTCTAATGACAAAGTAATGTTCCTAGATTCTACTGGCTGGTCTGTGTGATGTGCATCCTTCATAAAATGCAGTCAGCAAGCTAAACTGTATGTGTGATAGTACATGCAAAATGTTCTTTTTGTTCTTCTCCCATCAGATAACTATCAGTTACCACTGTCTCCTGTTGTCATTCATTGGACCCGTCATAGCCCCCCCCCCCCAGGTCCTGGGCTCTAACTGACATCCATCAAGGGCTGATGATGAAACTGATTACAGAAGTGCAGAGTGATAATGCTGCTGGGGAGGTGTGCCCTATTTCCTGCAGTAGCCTTCCTAGCTCTGTAATCACTGTCCTTTTTAGGTGCATGTGCGCTTTGGTGCATCCAGAACATCCTGACCAGCATATCACTGCTCATATAACACAGAGCTTGCCAGGTATGTGCACTGCTTATTGCAGTGAGCCTAGGATTAGGCTTATCTTTTAGGATTTGAATTAGGATTGTTTATTTTAGTGGTTGATGGGGATTAGGGGCATTAAAGTGACAAATCATACATACGTAAATGTTGTTTATTTATTGGCATTTGATTATCGTGAAGCCTGACTGGATAGAAGTCCATTTTCAGCCAAAGGCCTGGAGAGAAAAGTTCCAAATTATTACAAAACACTTTAAGAACAATAATTTTACAATCTTCAAGAATAATAAAAAAAATGGTCATTCAGATTAGGTGTAAAAAGTGCACTTGTTAGTCTAATCCATCTTTTCTCTTTTTTATTTATCATTTTTTTGCATAAAATTATAAAAACTATGAGTCCCAGAACCACAAAATTGAGGCCAATAAAAGTGAAACTAGCTGTGGCATGGGTTGGTGCATATCTAAACAAAGCACTATTTACCTTTGTATATCTTATATCACTTTGATTTGCTGATCTACATTCCTTCACAGCATGTTTGGTCTGAAGCACATAGAAACTTCCACATACACATTCCACTAAATATGCTACCCACTTGGTATCCCATGTGACAAGTCTCCTTATCTCAAAAGTATCATGAGTATTCTTAGTAGTGAAATGATTAGTCTGCGATAGACAATTGCATGCCGAACACCTTCCATACTTCCTGCTCCCTTTATGTGTCTTAGTGGTACCTCCCCTTTAGCTGGGGGTTACAAGCAACTTAAAATGGTTAAAATACTTGAGAGAGTTCTTTCCTTTCCTATATGTGAACAGGTAATAGTCTGGGGGATGAAGTATGGGGTCAGATAGTAACATACTACAATATTTTTGCATCACGTTAGTAACCTCAGGGTACCGGTTCCATATGGCATCAAAAATCTAATATCTAGATTGTCTGAAATTCCCTTCTTATAGCTGGGGAGATACCTTCTGTCTATATTGTATACTTTTTCCATATTTGTATGTACATTCATCATCAGATGTAAACTTATGTGCTAAGTCATGCATAACAGATGTTAAATCTTTATGATTGTTTTATTTGAATGAAAACTACTTTTTGGCATTCTACAGTGTGCCTTAATCTTTGGTGAATTTATTTGGTTTTGCTCTGTGCAGCTATGGAGGGTCCATGTATTTATATATCTGTATCTATATGAAAGAAAGAAAGAGAGAGAGGGATATCTATATATCCCATTTGCAGATGATTGCAAATTAGGAGCTGTCATTGAATCTCACACTGACACAAATGTTCTCCAGGAGGGGCTGACACAGACAAACGGTTCTCTATCACATGATTGAAACCTTAGGCTATCTAACACTTAAAAGTTGATCACAAAATGTCGAAGTCTGAAAATTGCAAATGGCCGTTTCCACACAGGGAAATGAGTCTTTGGCTGTTACGCAGATTTTGTTCTTTCTCTGCTGTAGAGCAATCTTGGAGTTAGTATATTTAGTTAGGGGGGTGGGGGCACAGCCCCCCACATCGGGGGTGGGAGTGGCAGGAGAAGCCCCCCCACTTTATTTCTGTTTATAACTTTTTTTTTTTATTTGGCCAACAGCATTGTTTCCCTGTGTGGAAACGGCCTCTTTCTATCTTAAGGGATCGATATTTTGTGATCAACCTTTATGTGTTTGATAACCTAAGGTTTCTATCATGTAATATAGACCCCAGACAAACAACTGGTGTCAGAGCCATAGACTAAAACTAAATGCCAAGAAATGCATAATAGTATCTTTTGTGAAGTCATCCATCCCTGGTAACTATCATATTGAAAACACACCCCTTAGAGCTGACCCAGTAGTCAGGGACGTAGGGACACACATAGATAGTAATCTAGTCTTAGATCATCACGTGTCTACAGTGGTGAGGAAATTATTCTATACTGCGCAACTTATAAACAAAGGTATGGCGTCTAAGTTGAAGCAATTCATTGTAAAACTGTATTTGGCATTCATTAGACCTATCATTGAGTACAATGCCCCCTTTGGTATGTACCTAACCTGGCATATGCAACAACTGGAATGTCCACAGAGGTTTCTCACTAAAAGAATACAGGGCATAAGTAATATGTCCTATACAGACCACCTCAAGGCCCTATCCCTGTATTCTGTTTCCTACAGGCTTTGGAGGGGAGATCTATGCTTGGCATACAGGGCATTGTCAGACCCCACTCTGATGGACCTCCTGCTTATCCACAAAACAACCACACCAGAATTACCCATTCTAAAGACTTAAACCTTGCCTGTGATATAAAAAGGACCTGCTGGAGATATAGGTATATATGTCAGAGACTGTCCTGTCTGTGGAACAGGCTCCCCATCCATGTGAGGCACAGTTCCTCCCTAACCCAGTTCAAGTGCAAATTGGACAATTGGATGGGAAATCAGAAATTCATCCCTGGTTTGGCACCTATGTTTCTAATGGACACAGGTAACCTGTAAATGGTTCCTCTCCCAGGCCCATGCTTTCACTTATCAAGGGTATCAGAACTTGTCAGAGATTTGGGATGCATGGCTAGGCTTAAAAAGGCCCTTGTGGTTGTTAGCCTAGTAAGCACCTATGAACCTATAGATGTATGTGTGTATGTGTATATATATATATATATATATATATATATATATATATATATATATATATATATATATATATATATACTAGCTGTACCTGCCCACGCGTTGCTGTGGCTCAGTCTGGTTAAATGGAAAAGAAAGAAAAGAGAAAGCACACGTTTCTAATATGTTTAATTTCACAATGCTTGTGGGTATACAATATTTTTTGTTGTTCCATTGTCTGTGCAGATATAGAGATTGTCTGGTTTGCCGACTCTAGAACATGCAACATATAATTGTCTATGTGAGAAGCAATCCGTGTGTAGATCTAAACCACACAATTCTAAAGATTGGCCCTGAGCTTTGTTGATGGTGATTGCAAATGCCAATCGAATTGGGAACTTCAATCTCTTAAATTGAAATGGCATATCCGTTGGAATCATAGAAATGCGAGGAAAGAGGACATCTTCACCTTTGAAAGGGCCTGTCAAGATTGTTGCTTCTATGACGTTGCTCATTAATTTTTTTACTGCAAGCCGTGTGCCGTTGCAAAGCTTTGGCTGGTTGATATTTTGCAAAATGATAATTGGCATGCCGATTTTCAATTGCAGTACGTGCTGTGGTATCCCTGGCAGATCGAGTGAATTCAAAAATTCTATTGGATAATTAACCGCTTCATTTGCTTCCACAACAGTGTCGACGGACTTGTAGGTGACTGCCTCGCTTTGAAAGTTAGACTGAATAATATTGTTAAGTTCGTAGACGTCTTTGTTCTTGGCTGCAAGAATAGTTCGTTCAGACAGCCAATCATGATTCTTATAATTGGTTTGAATATTGGGAAATACTTTTTGAACCAATTCTTTTTTTGACGTCCCTAAATTGCAGAAGTTATGAGGCAATGAAATTTGTCCTGAGGTCAGATCAACCGGCAGTTTTCTGTTCCCAATTTCCAGCAATTGATGTGAGAATATCTCAGCTGATTGATCATTTTGCAGCTGGACATGCATATTTGTAGTTAATTTTAATGTCTTTACATGTCACCACAAAGTAGAGTATTTCAGGCAAGCACTTATTTCGTCTGTTGGTGTCGATCGAGGAGAACGAAGCAGATCTGAAGCTGCAGAATGTGATCGCCGTGCTCGCAACCGTGCATCCTCAAGTCTGGCTGCACATCGCTCTGCTGCTTCCTCGGCACGTATTTGAGCCATTCTTTCTCTGTTTCACTCATTCGCTGATGCCCGTTCTTCCTCAGTTTGATTTGCAATTACTCGTCGCACTGCTTCCGCTCCGCGAGTAGGACGACCTAAGTTTGATCTTCTGCGAGGCATTATTTGGATGAACTAAAGCAGATCGATTGCACTGAAAAAGAAGAAAGAAAGTTATAACAAAAACATATAAAATTGCATATTTGTATACAGATATATAGAATCCATAGTAGGTATATAAAAACATGCGCTTATTCGAATGCAATGTGTGACATCTATATAATAGTAGGTATATAAAAACATACGAGTATTCAAATGCAACATTGTGTGAAAATTTCAAAGCAATCGGTGAAGAACTTTCGGAGATTTAAGATTTTGAACAAACGAACATTTACATTTTTATTTATATAGATATATGGGTCTACGTTGAATGATCGACATTACAAAACTTCAAACTCATATGGTTGGGACCATATGATCAAAGTTTTGTAATGCCAAACATTAAAAAAAAGAAAAAAAAACAAATTAAAGCACATATATGCAGAGGGGCAAGCCCCGCTACACCCCCACCCCCTGCTATTAAAATATACCAACTCCAAGATCGCACTACAGCGAGGAAAAGGTAATATTCTCATTCTGCGCTGTATAGAGATCTCCATTTAAGTGTTTGAAGTTTTAAAACTTCGATCATATGGTTTTGGCCATATGAAATTCTAAATTCTAAACTTTGATCACTTAAATAGGACCCATATATATATATATATATATATATATATATATATATATATATATATATATATATATATATGCAATATAGAAAGTTTTATATCAACTGTGGTTCAGTCAAATTAGTTTTCAGTCAATTGCATTAGCAGATTTATTTTTCAGTCTGACACATACAAAAGTGTGTGTGTGTGTGTGTGTGTGTGTGTGTGTGTGTGTGTGTGTGTGTATATATATATATATATATATATATATATATATATTTATATACACACACACACACACACACACACACACACACACACACACACACACACACACACACACACACACACACACACACACACACACACACACACACACACATGGATCTACTTTAATATATTGAAAGATCACAAACCGAATGTTATTTTAAAATCCCTAACCACGGACTTTTTCCCAGGGCAAGTAAACACTTGCCCAAAACTACACAATAAACATCGTACCATCTAAAACTGATCTGGTGGGCTCTGACTCCCCCAGCTATATATACCAACTACGGGATCACACTACAGTAGAGAAAAGTGCATATTTCCCCACGATGGGCAATCTTTACTTGCCCTAGGAAAAAGTCCATGGTTCAGGATTTTAAGTTTTGTTATTTTCATCTCATGAAAAGTTCAGAATTGTGGTCTTTCAATATATCAAAGGAGATCCATTTATATGATTAACAGTGCACTTTGGTCAGATGTGCATATGCTCATTTGGTTGACGTAGGTGAACTATTGAACTGTAGTTAGTTTTGAGTGAATGAGTGTCTGTTTATGGATGGAGCTGCCATGTAAGTGGAAAAGACGAAGGCCTAAGATAAGGTTTATGGATGTGGTGAGAGAGGACATGCAGGTGGCTGGTGGGACAGAGCAAGATGCTGAGCACAGGAAGAAATGGAAATGGATGATCCTCTTTGGTGAGCCCTAACAGGAATAACCAAAAGAAGAAGTCTGTTTAAGCGAAAGTGTTATTGGGTGACATCTGGTTTGGTTGCCAAAAGTAAGTGGTGGGGTTGGGAGTGTGTGTGTGTGTGTGTGTGTGTGTGTGTGCATGCCTGCACATGTGCGCGCGTGTGTGTGTTTTAGGGTTATGGTAAGAGTGAGTGCACGACGTGCGTGTTTTAGGGTTATGCTAAGCCTTAGGTAAGGGGATAGATTTCAGGTATAATAATAGAGATGCATATTTCAGTGAAAAATAACATGACTGGAAAGAGATTGTAAGTCAAAAACACACAAATATTAAGAAAACAGGAGTGAAATATTATACAAACTAGTATTATACAACATTTACAAGTAAAGTCAAAATATATGGCTCCATCAGATGTTAAAAGTATAATTAGTAAATAAGGTAAAGCAGTGTGTTGTAAAGGAGATCTGCGTGTGAAGATAGTAGGAGAAGGAAAGAAAAAAATGGGTGAAGTGGCTAGAAAACAGGCACTGGCATTTGGCAAGTTTCTGAAGATTGGCCTTTAGCTGGATTTGGACTACTGTGTAGGATTAAATGTCTGCTTTGAATGGAGACATATTCTCAGTCTAGAGCCAAGTATGAAGAAGTAATGATCTGTACAGGTGAGATTTGTTTTGAGTCCTGTAATGTAGGTGTAGCGTAGTTCTAGTTTCTCAGGCAATAGAATGATTGATACTTGTCTAATTAGTCTGTCTACTCAGGTAGAAAATGTGTGTTTATTCAGCAGTTTAAATAGTTGTAGCCTTAATAGAAAGTCAACTCTCTGTTCCTCAGAAAGCTAATACAATAAACTCCCTCTTATCCAGTCTAAATGGTACTGGAGCTTAGGCTGGAAAAATGAATGGCTGGTTAATCCAAAAAAAAACATACAAAATAGCATTTATAGTTTGTAAATCAGATTAAACATTGTGTATAAATGTATTGATTACCAGTGCTCTTATTTAACTTTATTTTACTTTCTGGATGAAGTAATACATTGTCTCTGAATACAGTGCACTGCACTTTTTTCCTTGAATTGGCAATGGAAATTTGATTCATGGAAAAAACTCTTGACAAAAATATGGCCAGTTAAAGAGGAGTCTGGTTAAAGGGAGCCTGGATAAGAGGGAGTCTACTGTATGCCATTTTCAGCATTTTGCTGTGTTGCTCACATTTAGGAGAAAATATGATGAATCTACATATACTGTTTATGGCCACACTGGTAAGAAAGGGTGAGATTTTATTGGCCAAAACAGTAGAAAGTTAACATTTTTCTTGCATTGACAAAATGGAGAAATAAGTTTTGAGATGGATCATGCCAAATGACTAGGTATTTAAATGCGGTTACTTTTTCCTATAGGCATGTTGTTGCAATTATAGTTTTTTTTTAAAGCATATATAGTTCTGTAAGCATATGCTTGGAGTCTTGGAGTCAAAATCATGATTTTAGTTTTGATGGACTTGAAAAGGAGGTCTTTGATATTGATTAGGTGGATTATTGTGAGGATGTCTGATTAAAGATCTTTCAGAGATTACTGAGAGAGTAATTTGAGTAGAAGAGGACTGTGTCATCATATATAATATTATGAAGAGATGAGGTAGGGCAAAGGCCAGTTTGCTTATAGAGATACATAATAGGAAGGAGGCAGGCAGGCATGGAGACTTGTAGAACCTCTTTTCAAAGGCAAGATAACTGAAAGTAAGAGGAATGACCTTTGACATAGAATTAGCATTGAGCAGATTGTTCTGAAAACATGGTAAGATGTCTGGCTAATGCCTGTTTCAACAAGGTATTGAAGGAGAATTGTGATCCTCATGATCAAAAGCTTTAGAATGGTCAGTAAAGGTGCAACCAGTGAGTAGTCCTGTATCTATGCTCAATTGTATTTCATCAGTGAGTATCCACAGGACTGTTTGGACTGTTTGTATACTGTGGCCTGCCCAGAAGCCATGTTCTTTGTAGCAGATGAGACTGAAAGCACTAACGTAATGGATCAGTTGTATGTAGATGATTTTCTCTAAAATCTTTCCTAGTGTGGGGAGTGCAATGGTTGGTCTGCATTAAAACGTTTGATGGTGTTTAGTTACTTTGTGACAAGGCTTGCTTCTAGATGTTTGACATTGTATTTTATATATGGCATAGATTAAATATATGCTGCAGTGGAATTGTAAGAAAGTCCATTCAGTGGTACATAAACCAGGGCTGAAGGCCATCAGAATCTGCAGGACTCTCATTTCTTATTTGTTCAAGGCATGGCTCTGTGTCTTTGGTTTTGATATATTTAAAATGAAATGGTGGAATGTAAAGAGGAGGTTCAGGTGGATTAGTACAGCCTTCATCATTGGTAGGAGGGATGGGTAATTGGTAAACTCTAACAGAAACCTATATGGTGAGAATGCAGCCGTCATGTTGTGTGGACCTTTTGAGTTTTCCTTCCAGCATTGTTTAGGAAGCTAATTTTGGCATTTTCTTTTATTTGTCTTCTTGTTCTGGCTTCTTATAACTTGTTTTGAGAGGTTTCTGAGTTAAGTGTTTCTTTGTCTCTTGGTGGTGGTGGTTGGTTTGGCTTTCCATATATCTCTGGAATCATCTCAGAGTTTCAAAAATGAAGTGAGTTCAATAGTTATACAATCATTTTCCTAGTCTTGTATAATCAAGATGTTATTGTAAAGTAGAAATCTTCAAGATTTATGAGTACTTTATTGAACAATTCTGTGTCAAGGTTAGGGTAATCTCTGTTTAAGATTAATGGATGGCCTGTCTTGCAAATTGTTTCTTTGAGTTTGTTGATGTTGGAGACTGTCTTTGGTTGAAAGATGATTAATTTAAGAGGGATTCTCAGGCATGGGTCATTTATGGAGAGGCTAACCTGACACTGATCACTGATGGATGGTTGGTGGATAGTAATGTCAGAAACTAGGGAGGGATTGTCAGTGATGATTAAATCTAATAGGATGTGGCTGTTTATTATAAAGTTACATCAGGTGGGATGTTGTACTACCTGTTTGAGGTTGAGGTCAGTTAACATGCACGTGATTCTGTGTTGGGTTGTATGCAGCAGATTTAAGTTGAAATCATCTAATAGAGGAAGATAGGTGTTGTTACCTGTGTTGGGTAATGTTTTGGAACTTTTGTATATTAGATGAGCAGATGCACCACAGAGAGGTAAAGTTTTTTTTTTTTTTTAAGAGAACTTTTATTAGAAGCCATTTTCAGAGAGTGTCTGAGTGTGCATTAGACCTGTCTCTTAGTTGTACATTTAGATATAATTTGTATAAAAGAAGAGTGCCTCTACCATTTCTTAGGCTAAGACTAGCATCCAAACAGTAGTTTTACTGTGGAAGAATGTGGTACAAGTGTGGTCTGTCCTTTTGAATCAAGGATTTGGTTCTAAGTACAATATCTTGGTAATTCAGTAAACATAGCGTGCTTACCTGGTTGTGCATTTATTAGCAGGTATACCTGTGTGAGAGGACTCTGGTTTGGATCTGATACTGCTTCTTAGGACTAGTATTAGTATAATAGCTGTGAATTTGTTGAGGGTTCTAGGTGTTTTATGGACATTTTTGAGATGACAAAAGTGAGCAGAAATACAGGGGGGAGATGAGTAGGTTACTGTAAGGTAGTTGCGGATTAGAAGAGTGGATGACACCTAATGGAGGAATAGGGATGTTTGACAGTTTGACTGCTAAGTAGGTCAAGTTGTGTGATGAGAAAGTTGAAGTTCAGTATTTGTTGGACAATGTTTTGGTGATACGTGGAGGTGTGCCTACTGAGAAGACTTATTGACCAGAGTATTGGAGTGTAGTAGGTGGTTGCTATGGAAAGGTTCTTGGTAGGCTTATCATGGTAACACAGGGAGTAATGTAAAGTTGGAGTACAGTTTGTTATTTCAAGTACTGGGATTTTTTTCCTGTTCTGAGTATTGTATATTAATGGTTTGAATGCTTTAGTAGTGGTAGTATTTGCCATGATTTGGAGCAGATAAAAGCTATTTTGGCTAAATGATAGGATGTAATTTTAGATAATGTCTGTATGATTTTTTTGCTAATCAGTTTTGCAGTTTAGGCAATTGTGGAGTGTACACCTTTAAGGGTGATTGGAGAGATGAAGGCAAATGGGATGAGACTTGTGGGTATAACTGTGATGATCCTGGGGATGATTGGAGCACCATCACCTTCCGAGTCTAGCAACAAATTATAAGAAAAGCAAAAATGTAGTGGATTAATATAATACTAAATGCCTCACCCTTTATCTCACTTGTGCTGCAAACAAATGCTTCACCATAAATTTCTAAGTAATCGTATTTAATATACTTCAGGTGCAATACCAGTTTAAACAGCTTGTTGCAATGTTCACAGCAATGGGGGAGGGGGCAGAAATAAAATATCTATAGGGTGTACTTGTTCAAAGTATTTTTGCATTATAGTTTTCCTGGGAGTTTGAATCAGGTATATTTTTTGTTTTCTTTTCTTCATATGATTATGTTTTTTGTATAGATTTTATTATATATGAATTCATGTTGGGTCCATGTCAACTTACTGAAAAGCAGTACATTGAAAGTCATAGTACTGAATGCACAATGTTGAAATGTCAAAATTCTAAAATGTTAAAATGCTGCAATTAAAATACCTGCTCCCTATATGTGTTGAGAGTTGGTGTTATTCACGTGCAAAACCCATGTAAGTGATGTCAGTGCTTGTTTCTGAGTTCACTAATGGGAATTATATTATTTGTTGACTCTTACAAGCCTCTTCTCTTTACTTCCTTTAGCTGCAGCCTATAAGCAGTAAGTGGGCTCACACATTTAGACTCCCTGCTGTGTGAGACATTTCTGTAAGTATAAATGTTACATTAATATGTTTTCTAAATGGGTTTTACCTTTTGTTGTAGCTCTCAGTAGGAGCTGTTTTGTTGACTGGTTATAGGTTTCTGCACTGTGCTAACTAGTTTCATCTATCATAGATGATCTGTGTTGGCTCATGGCTCCATGAGCCAGAGGTGTGGACTGCATTGATTATATCCCATTATCTTGTTCAGCCACCCACTTGCAGTGACCTTTACAGCTACCACTCCTTCAATCATAGTTACACAACAGCATCTATTTAATTCCTTTTAAGCAGTTCTGGAATCTAATCTGTGATTAGCAACTCTAAGCATTCCATTTACACTTTCCTTTATAGTCTCGCCCAAAGCACATCATAAATGTAGATAGATTTATTATGACACATATTTAATAAACTTAATACATGAAAAATCTAGCCATATCACATAATGTTCATCTATCTATGATGTTAATATTATACATCCCTGCAGCATTTTTTAAAGGGAATGGCAATTTTTTGCACACTTATTGTTTTCATACTCTACATTATGGGGCTGTATGTAACAGGTTACTATACCCTAATACTTAATCATGTAAATGGTATCATAGCAAATCACTATTGTTGCATCATAGACAGTAATATAGGTAGGCAGGCATTGAATATAATGTCACTATTCTCCATTTATACTACCTTTGTACAGATCACTCATCAACACCTAATATAAATACACACACATAAAAAAAAACCAAGACGTTTTGCACCATCACTTAACAAATTAATATGGCTAAACCAACATACCTTTTCCTTCTACTTCTCACACCACTGACAATACCATCTCAATAAAACTCCTATAATAATAATAATAAAAAAAAATAATAATAATAATAATAATAACTCTCCTTCTCCCCCATTCTGTCTTAACCAATCACATTCATTCTCCTTCTTTCCAGTCTCCACCTTTTCTATTAGAAAACTTCTACATATCTAAAAGTGACCTCTTTAGCTGCTGACCAACTTCCAACAGAATTCCTAAAAGTGACAGTTGATGTTGTAGCTTTCTGTGTTTCCACAATGATAAATCAATCTATATCAGAGAGATATAGTCCATCCATCTGGAAAAATACTATTTAAAACTACTTCACAAAGATGACACATCAACAGACTTTTCAGCTGTAGATCTGTTGACATCCTATCCCCTCTGTCAAAATATTAGAATAATGCATCCACTCACAACTTATGCAGTACATAAACTCTAACAAACTTCTCTCTAAAACCCGGAGAGGTTTTAGACCTCAATGTAGTACTACCAGCACTCTCCTCACCTCCCCAATAGTATAAGCCAACACAGGAATGATGGCATCCTGGTATCTTCCCTGTTCTTAGATTTATTAAAAACATTTAACACCATATTCCATCAACATCCTTTTAATAAACTTTCTTGGTCTCACCCAGCTCTCTCTCTCATGGCTCCATAACTATCTTACTGACAGGCAGCAAGGAGTCAAATGAAAAAAAAAATATCCTCCATCCTACCAGTCACTGTCAGTGTCCCACAAGGACTGATATTTTTATAAAAAAAACCCTATAAACTGCCACCCTCCTCGCTAGCATAGTTCAGTGCACTGATGACTCAGCCCTTACACATGTAGCACTATTCTTACCAGCACTTCAGGACATCACCCAGAATTCTTTCAGTGCTATCAAAACTTGGTTAAAATATGCAAATCTACTTTTTAATCCTAAAAAAAAAACTATGCTCTTCACTCCTGAATACCAAAATGAAACACAATCTTTTGAAAAAAAAATCCAAGAATACAAAAATTGAAACAGTAACCTAAACAAAACTTCTGGAGGTCCTAATTGACAATAACCGCAAATCTGACCAACATATATTGCAAGTCATTAAAGGCATTAAAAAACACACCAGAACTCATCTGTCTCTATAGAACCAAACACTATCTGACAAAAGTTGCAAGGCAAATGCTACAGTTTACTTACCTTCTTCCCTTCCTACTATATGTCTCACCTATTCATACAAACCTAAACACTACACTTAAATCTAAACTCTCTCCTGCTGCAATAAAGCAGACAAATTTGTTGCCAACCGTATGTATAGGACTCATCACTGCAGAGCCCTGAAATAACTAAACTAGGTTGAACTACCCAGCTATATAATAAACTCTCAACATATTAAGGAACACAATCTTATACATGCCCCAGAGAATGTCCAACACTGAAAGATACCCTGCAGCCAGTGGAGCCCACATGATTTTTTGCATGGGGGTGCAAACCCACAGCCCCCCCACTCACCCCCCATACAGCCATTCCCGTGTCCCATTACTTGGCTATTTCTCTCCAGTTACCATAAATACTGTTCCAAACGCTCACTGTGCATAGTGTTTATGCTTTACTTCTACAATGATTACAGATATTTGGATTTAATTTAAAACTTTTATTTCAAATTTTATAGCACAAACATTGACAGACATTTGCTAAATAAAGCAATAGTCTTAGAATGAAAGCAGACTTAACATTAAAACTTCTCTACCTTTGAAACTCACATTCACTAAAACAGCATTGAAACCCACATTCAAAGAAAATGGATCTGACCAGTGGCAGGTTAAGTTTACCTTTGGGCTGTTTTCAAATCATAGGCCACTTGTACACATTTTTAGGACCATGCAAAAGTTCTTTGATTCACCTTCCTGATTGTATTAATTATAATATATAATAATTGAATTATACCCCTTGTATAAAGACAGCATCACTTGTTAGAATCTGTTTTAGATTTATAGTTTTGAACATTTTCCAGTAAGCAATGAAACAAAACATATGACCAGTAATGACAAACTGCCCAGTTCAGAACATTTCAACCATAAAAGGCCACTCAAACTTCTGTGATTACAATTCACCATTATCACTTAATATGCACAATCTCTGCAGAAGTAAAAGTCATCTGAATAATTCCATATTAAAGAGATCTGAAACTAATGAAGAGGTTTTTGCTAGAAAACAACTCTATATTTCAGTGTTTCATCTACAAATTCAGCGCCTGCTGCCCTTAAAGAATAAATTTCCTATGTTACATTAAAAAATGCTATAAGCCGTGGTGGTGCAGCAGTAGCGTTGTTGCCTCACAGCAAGAGGTTCTCCCGTTCGATTCTCAGTTGGAGCACCTTCTGTGTGGAGTCTGCATGTCCTCCCTGCGGTTGAGTGGTGTTCGAAAGACATGCATAGAATGGGTGTGCCTTTGTTGAAGGTTGGGTGTCAAGCTGGCACCTCGGCACCCGTAAAAAATCTACTGCCAATCATTAGTAGACCGGAGTTCCGTTGTGGTCACCCCTAACCAGGAAAAGCCAAAAGAAAAACAACAAACATTAAAAAATGCTAAGCTGGTATATTGCAACAGATAATGGGTGGCAAGCTGAAAAACAAGTTCATAGCTTCTAGGCATCTCATCCAAAGGAGGACACACTCAGGACTGCAACACCCCACCCCCTTAAAATGCAAATCTACATGCTGTGGGAGTAGAACCTACAGCCCTCTAAATCAAGATGCAAATATGCTACGTGCTGTGCTACCAGCAGTGTTAGTAGCACAGCAGGTAGCATACTTGCATCAAGATGCAAGTATGCTACGTGCTGTGCTACTAACACTGCTTTAAAATTCTATACCACAATAGTGATACCATTTGCTAAACAAAACAGTTGCACATTTTAAGCAGATTTACCATGAGCAGCAATAAACTTCTCTTCCCTTGAAGCAGACAATTCCTTGAAAAGGCACTTGAAAATAAATTCCACCTGCTAACTCTATGGCATTTCACTTTCTCTCTCACACACACACATACCTCAACCCCTTAGTGCAGATTATAACTACTGGTTTCATGAACTTAGAAAATTGCTAGAATAACAGGATTTGTGTTAATATGCATTTTTCTAAAGGATATGATGTCTAAAACTCAAATGTCTGTTATTATTTAGCAACTTCAATCCTTTTTAGGAGGAATATGGGGCAAAAATCTACACATTCTGCAAAGACCTGGACAGCTGAAGGGTATGCTACCTCCCTCTTATGCACACACACACACACACACACACACACACACACACACACACACACACACCATTCCTCACAGTCTCTTAGCACAAGAGATCTGGACAAAGCATGTTATAATGTGAGGACAAAGACCCAAAACTAGGGACACATTTAGAATGTTGCTAGAATAACAGGATCTGTGTTAGAATGCATTTTCTAAAGAATATGAAGTCTGAAACTCAAATAGACGTCATTATTTAGTAACTTTAATCCTTAGTTCATCCCAGTGATTTGTCAAAAGAAAAACAGAATTTTTATGATGAATAGACCAAAAATATAAGGCAAAAATATGGACATTCTGTGAAAGTCTGTACAATTGAGAGGCATGAATACATCACCCTACCTCCTTAGAAAGTGAGTAGAACAATAAGGTTTGCATTAGTATGCATTTTTTAAGGATATGAAGTCTAAAATTCAAATGTCTGCCATTATTTTCTGACTTCAATCCTCAGTGTTTTGCCAGAAAAAACACATTTTTATGAGAAACAAACCAAAAATATGAGACAATAAATGAATAATTATAAGATATAACCCCCACCATTACACACACCCCTACTTCCCCTTACTTAAACACAAACACACACACACCCCTACCTCCCTCTTACAAATACACAAACACAGGCCGACCTACTTCTTACACACACACACACACACACACACACACACACACACACACACACACACACACACACACACACACGCGAGCACACACACTGATACTTTTACCTAATTACTTCTTACATATACACATACACACCCCTACCTACCTACTTCTTACATCCACACACCCCTACCAATTTCTTAAACACACACACACACACACACACACACACACACACACACACACACACACACACACATACACATACACACATACATATACACACACACACACACACCTCTTAAACACTTAAACACACACATGCACACACCTACCTCTTCATATTGGTCAAAACGTCTTCTGTAATTCAAATTCCACATGGGCGTGGAATGAAGACATAAATCATCAGCTGCACAAACGCAGAAGCATCTGTGCGACTGGACACAAAGGGTGTTCTTAAAAAAGAATGCCCTTAAAAAAAAACAAAAAACTTTTTTTTTTAATTAAAAGAAAATTAATCTCTTGGCCAGCCAGTTCCAGGGGGGTGCAAGTGACCCCCTTGCACCTGCCTGCGGGTGCCCTTGCCTGCAGCACTGTTTTCCAGGTAGAGACCTTCACTCAACCAGTAAACTCTTACTAAACACAATAAAGTCTAATAACTCACCAGGTGAATCGCTATACCCCATTACACAACTAAACTCTGGATCACTATCCCAACAGACCTAAAATAGACCAGGAAACTTTCCATATTCAATCCCTTACTGAAACAGCACCTAAACTTTATGTGGTTGTGTATGTGCTCCTCACCTGGGTAACTCCATTTTCCTTTGTTAGCTCATACCACCTATCACTTTATAGACTCTATCCCCTTTTACAAGCAAACTTTTCTTCCTCCCCTCCTCAGTTACCTTCCTTTTTCAATCCCCACTTTACATTTCAATTTATTTCTGAATATCCTGCTTTATCCATCTCCTTCAAATACTCTCCAGCACTATTGCAACCAGGATCTATGTCAATATGTACCCTGATATGCTTACGCTCCGCTATCCTTGACTCACCAGCGATACAATACCTCTCTCACTCTTCCAGCTTTAACTTTGTCTACCTTCTAATGAATGTTTCACATTCCTACCTCAGTTTTTTTATTCCTAACAGCTCTACTGCAACCTTTCTTACCCATATATTTAATGTCTGCTTGTCACATATATTGCTCGTGAACTGCTTGCATACTAAATGTTTTATACTTGATTTAATATCATACATAATGTTACCATAGAAGAAATATCTATTTTTATCTTTGTATAGTGCCACTACAGAGCAATTACTCAATTGTATCTAGATACATTAAGAATTATACATGCAATGTATCTTTGTACAAACAGAAAATTTTGTCATCAGTATCTTAAATGTATCTGTTAGAATGTTTCTCTTTGGGCAATCACTGAAAATGCAATTTGCACTGTTGGACTTTCTTGGTCACCAAAGAAAAATAAAGAAACAAACAACTAAATAAATGCATGTTCAGTAACTCCATTACATTACATTCTTACCTCTGTATGCGGCTGTAACACACTTTTATTACTTTCTCTGTCATATCATACATCTTCATTTGTCAACTAATTCAACAATTTGAATTACCCATTCCTCTACAAATTTTCTGTACTTACATGTAATCAAACCTACATCCATTACAAACCGTCAGGACTTCACAATCCACCTTTGATCTGTCATAAAATATATCCACTTTCATAGCCTCCACCTATACTTACCCTCTCAAGTTAACCATTCCCATCCAATAAATATATATTAAAAGGCTCACCTCAATTCTCATGAAGGAATACCCTTTCCATTTTACTTTTAAAAGATAACATAGAAACCAACCTTATTCTTACTTTCTAGCCTTATAATTTGCTATCTCATCCTAACCAAAACTCCATTAGGTAACACAGTTGTCTTAAATTTACTCTTATGTATGCTAGAAGTCTTATAACAAACTGGAGCAAACTGAGTCTTTCTTGCAAACCCATTCCTGTAGCATAGCTGCAATTAAAGAATCTTAGCTCAAATTCCAAAATACCCCGAACCTTAACCACAGCTTTCCTAGTAACTGTGACGATAGGAGTCACTGCCATCCATGCTTGGAGAAGTAAGGCAGTAGATGTATGACTTGTGCCAGCACAGCTATCTGGAATTTTGTAAATAATTATATGTCATTTGTACATCAAACTGATCCATACAGATGCTTGTGCTGAAAATGTATTTGTGAGGTTTGCTTGTATTAAAATGTATTAACAATACACCCTGCTGGAATGAAAAGAAATGTACATGTACTATCGTAACTGAATTAAATGTATATGTTTTAATAGAGGATACCGGGACAGCAGGGGTTAACCAGCTAGCTTACATTAAGAAAAATAAGGGAAATGTAAATGAGCTATTAAACCATTAAAATGGTACCCCACGGTGCTGAACAGGACCGGAGACGGTGGGTCTGGAAGAAGCCTTTGTTCATTAGCTCAATAAAAAGAGGGGAAGCCTCAGGTACTGTCATAACTATTTAGATGTGTATTGTAGCAGTCTATGCTAAATTCCTATCTCAGTTTCAAAGAAGGATACTGTGAGAACCTAGAGTCAGGTGACCAGATGAGGTCATTCTGCAAGTCATTTTGGATATTGCATTTTACAGGGTGTAATCTTTGAGTATTGAGTATTCTGCTTTGGGGAACCTGACTAGAAAGACTGCTCATGTATTTCATTGTGCCTTGTTCTATTAAGTAAGTTATAAGGGAATAGTAATTTTCCTAGATTCAGTCAGGAATATAGTGAAGCTTAGTTTAGAGATTGTTTTTTATTTGCATAAGTCTGTCCATCAATGTTATTTTATAGGATCATAGGATCATAAGAAGTTACTATGCTATTGGCCCTAAAGCCCTTACGAGCCTAGCCAAGAATTTAGCACATGTTCGAACAAGTCAACACCTGATGCCCCTATCCAGCAGGGGCACAGGTGGAATCCCGGGGTATATTTTCTGTTCCCTATCCAGTTTTCCAGGTTGCTCTTAAAAAAAGTTAATGAGGTACTCTGCTTGATGGGGAGAGGGAGTCTATTCCACAGAAGAGGTAGTCTCTAGGACACAAATCTGTCCCGCCAACAAGTCCTAGTGATGTCACACACCAGGTTGAGGTCGCGCATGCAGGTTACTCGAGTGGAGCTTGACTTGCTGATATGCAGCAGTCCCATCAAGGCAGGGTCTGAGATTTCTTTGTATGCCAGACGGAGGTCACCCCTGAGGAGTCTGTATGAGACTGAGTAGAGGTACAGGAATTTTAGCCTATCTGTACAGCATAGATATTTGAGGCCCTGGATTCTCCTGGTGAGGAACCTCTGTAGTCTCTCCAGATGCTGCATGTGCTTTGTGACATACATGCCAAAAGGGGCATTGTACTCAATAATGGGTCTTATAAGGAAAGAATACAGGGATGTTATACCTCCTTGTCCCTGGATGAGATATGTTTACTAATTAGGTGGGCCATATAGAACGTCTTCTGTACAATGGAGGCAACATGGTAGTCAAAAGTCAGTTTGCTCTCAACCTGGGTGCCCAAGTCCTTCATGACTGTGTGCTCAGGACCTTGTTATTAATGTGATAATTTGTGGGGATGTCACTCTCCCCAAAGGGGATGAGGATGCATTTTTTGGCATTCAATCTGAGGCCATGTTTTTGGTATCAGTCATCTGTTCGGGTGAGACCCTCTTGGAGGATGTCCACATCACTAGGGGAATTGATGCCAGTGCCCAGCTTATAGTCATCTGAAAACCTCGTCAGCCATAGCCCACTGGTTTTAGCCTGCACCTCAGAAAAGTATATCCCAAACAACAGACCCCAAGACCAATCTCTGGGGTACACCACTCATTACAGGTCTACTGTTTGAGGTGACTTCCCCTATTTTGACTAGGTGGGTTCTATCAGTGAGCCAGTTTGCTACACATCTGTAACATATGGATTGATGCCTAGTTGAGAGAGTTTATCTATTATACTTGAGTGGGGAATAGGATTGAAGGTTTTGGCTAGGTCAAGGTAAGTGGTGTGCACCATCTTCCCCTCATCCATGGCTTTGATGACTGTCTCAAAGAAATCAACCAGATTTAACAAGCATGTCCTCCCCTTGATGAAACCAAACTGTGTGGGTCAAGTGTTTGGATGTTGCCAATGTCCTTGTTAATGATGTCCATGATAATCCATTCTATGACCTTGCAGATCAGACTAGTTAGGCTGATGGGTCTATAATTTCCTGGATCGGAGGATGCTCCGCCTTTGTGCAAAGGGATGACAGTGGCTGTCCTCTACTTGGCTGGAACAAAGCTGGTACTCAGGCTTTGGTTGAATAGGGTGCCTAATGGTGCTGCATGTTTCTGTCTGAATTCATGTAAGATGCAGTCTGGGATGTTATCAGGTCCCATGGAGGCTGTATTTGTTGCCTTTGAGAAGGCAGTGATGATTTGCTCCCTAGAGATAAGGGGAGGGAAGCAATTGCTGGGGATGTCCTGATTTACTGATGGGGCGATCAAGAGGTGAAGTTTTCACTGAACCTGTCTGCCAGCAGGTTGGTTATATCTACGGCATTTGTGTATGTGGTGTCCTTGACCACCAGCTCTGAGCAAATATCAGTGCTTCCTTTGAGATTGCGGACATATGTGAAGAAGGTCTTATGATTGCCTTTAGTAGATGTGGCCAGTTTGTACTCGAAGTTTGCTTTTTAGGATTTCACTAGTGCTCTTATTTGCTTGTTCAGACTAAGGAGAGATTGCTTCCAATTAGGCGTCTGCTTCTTCTTGGTCCTGGACAGTAATTATTTTCCTTTTATTATTTATTTATTTATTATTATTATTATTATTATTATTATTATTATTATTATTATTTATTGACATTTGTTGACTGGGAAAGTCCACTGGGCCCAAAGACCCATTTTCAGTGGAGGCCCAGGGAGAAAAGCTCCATACAATCACAGAAAATTTTACATAACATCAGCCTAACTTTGAAAGTCAAGAAAGTTTTTACATAATACAAGTTGAAGTAGATATACAAGACAAATAGATATTATAGAGGTATACAATACAAGAAAATAAACACAGTGTGTCAACATTTTAGTAATTCTGTTTGTATATTCTCATAAGTAAGAATACTATTTAATCAATTCTGTTTATTCAGCCACAAAAATAAAGAAAGCAAGAGATATTGGATACAAAGACAGTGTAAATTGCAACTATACTAAGTTAGTAAAAATATTTGTAGTGTATAGTGGCCAAAAATTAAGGTGGTTTAATCATATGACTACAAGAACAGACAAGGTTATTGAGATAGTGTTCTTTTAGTGCAAATTTAAATGTTTTTAAAGAGTCTAGCTGAATAAGAGAGAGAGGGAGTGCTTTCCTAAGTTTGGCAATGACATGGGAATTGAGACATTGTCCAGCTCTTTTGTTGGGTTCAGTTATGGTTCAAAAGTTGTTTGTTAGTGGACCTTAGATCCCAAGTAGGGGTGTGTGTGTGTTTGTATTATTGTTTGAAGGGATGGGCAGGAGTTTGGATTATTTAGTAGTTTGTGGGTGAGAGTAAGTTGGGAGTAATGCAGGTAATGAGAGAACTCAAACCAGTTTATAGATTTAATGGCCAGGCAATGATGTTTGCGAGTTGGCTTGTGTAGAGAAACTTGGCTATTTTATAGTAGCATGACTGCACTTTGTTCAGGAGAGATGTGTGTAGGTTAGTGAAAATGGGGCAACCATAGAGGAGGGAGGGTAGAAGTAGACTATTATAGAGTTTATTTATTGCAGATGTCCACTAAACAGGTTTATTCTTCCTTGAGGAGGAGGATTTTGTCCTGTCTGATATTCCTGATTCCATGCAGCTATATAAATCTTTGTATAGTACTTTGATATACGTAGGTTTGGATATATGTCCCAGTTCCTATGGAGGGGGGCAGGGGTGTGAAGCTGTTTATACCTTTCCTCAGGAGGTTGTAATCAGCTTTGGAAAAGTTTTTTTTGTTTGACCCTAGCTGGGGGAGAGGGGTCAGGGGAGATGGTGATGTCGAAAGTGACCGCTTTGTGGTCGGATCTTACCAGGGAGGATGATACTGTAGGGATGCTGCAGTGGTTACTCATGCTGGTTAATACAAAGTCCAAGATATTATCACCTCTTGTAGGGGTGTTGACCAGCTGGTCCAAGGCATTTGCATTGATGAAATCAAGAAATCTCTGGGCATTTGTGTTTTGGCATGAGCAGTTTCAATATCTCCTGTGATTTGAACTCTGTGGTTTACTGTAAATATTTATTCAGTATTTTCATGCTCTTATATTATTTATTATTAAATATATTTAAAACTTTTATTGTGGCTGGTCCTTGTAGAAAGTATTTAACCTTTGAGAGTGCTTATATTTGTTTGGTGACACTGTGTAGGCCACTCCAAAAGGCCTATCTGTCTTGGTCAACTACAACCATTTGTATTAGTATTGATATTACAGAGTATAATTAGACACTCTTTGTTAAGGGCCTTAGAGTAGCTGATTGTGGCGTGTCTGGTGGCAGTGATAACTACCTTATACTAGGGGTAGAAGGGGACACAGCAGGTAAATCTGTGCCAGCTCTTCCCAGGTGTGTGTGTGTGTGTGTGTGTGTGTGTGTGTGTGTGTGTGTGTGTATGCGTGTGTGTGTGTGAATGTGCGCGTGTGTGCGCGTGTGTGCATGTGTGTGCACACGCGTGCATGTGTGTGTGTGTGTGTGTGTGTGTGTGTGTGTGTGTGTGTGTGTGTGTGTGTGTGTGTGTGTGTAAAAACTAATTTCACAGTGTGTGTGCGCCAGGTACTTGGAGCAGGGACACCAATCACTGGGCTTACTGAGAGGGTGCTGGAGGTCTTGGACACTTGGCTGAGGATGTAACCCTACAGCTGTACCAGTGGGGAGTCTTATTAGGGACCTGGAGAGAGACAGATAGAGAGATCCAGACCCCAGATTGAGTGTGTTCCCTGTGTACTCTTAAGGTAAATTGTGTTTGATGCAGAGAGGTCTGCATCTGGAAATACTGAGTGTATCCATTTGTATTCCAAGTGCATGTCCCTCTCGAGTGTCAGTGGTGAGGATTCATACTCCTTGATTGCTGGCCCAGTGTGTGGACATTACAATAACAACTATGCTTTTATTGCCTAACCAGGGTAAAGTCCCGGTGGTGGTACCTTTATGCCCAATAAAAATAACTTACCAGTTTAACAGTATCCTAAGCAAAGTTTCCAAATAATTATGACCTTAGCTGGATTATAGTATGTATTTTTCTTCAGAAAGCTGTTCCACTACATTTTTCACAGTATAACTTCTAGTACCAATATCTTCTAAAAAATTTTAAAGTATTATCGAAACACCTCTTTAAACAACTCAGTCATTTAATAGAATCAGTCATTCTTTGCACCTTAATCTAGTAGGCCCAGACTCTCCAATATCCATTTCAAAACCAATTGGCACTCTACTCAACCTGATTATCAGTAATCACACTAATAGTATTTTAGGAATTAAACTCCAAGTCCTCGCACTTCCTTACTATATCCAGGCTATAAAAATCCAAACCTAGCAAATGATTTGCCAAAGAATTGAAGGACCTTTTCAATCAGAGATTCAGCCTAGAAATGTTGGAAGCAAAACTCAAGCTCAGAATTAATAGAATCATTCATTATGTTAAAAATGTAGGCTAAAATACTATTTGCAGATAGAAAGTTTCCTTTGGACAAACCTAGAGAACTGCCATATCTAGGCACCCAAAACAATTTTGGAAAATAATCAAAAGAAATTACAGTCTGAACAACAAATAATTTGACAACTGGTGGTGCTCCAACAATACAGCCCAATGCTCTTCTACTGACTTCCTAACAGAATTTTATAATCTCCCTCCAACCACATCCTCTCTCACCAGAATTTCTTCAGAATCTTCCCTGTATGCTTTATTCTAGTTTTCTTCTAAAAAAGTGAATAAAATTGAAAAAAAAAACATTGGATCAAATTCCAGTTAATGTACCCTTAGGTGCAGAGGAACTACACCTTTATTGAATAATTACTTAAGATATAAGCAAACATACATTTATAATAATGAAAACAAACCATACTGACATATTTTCAGTTGCAAACATTATACATAACATATAATCTTCTACCCAGTCAGTGCCAATCGAACACTACATAGTTCATTCAATCCCTGCCTTCCCTTAAACCTCACTCCCTTCACATATCACCTCTCACCTATCAGGGCCTCTGGAATTGCTATTAACTATAGCCTCCAAACAGGTTTCATGCTTCATGACTAGAGAACAGCAACAGTCATCCCTCTGCACAAAGGTGGGTTATCTACAGACTTTGAAAGCTACAGACCCATAAGTCTCATTAGTCTTATATGTAAAGAAATGGAAAATAATTATCATGGAAATGATCAATAGTGACATAGTAAACCTCCAGACACTGGACCCATGTCAGGACAGTTTTGTTTTGTCAAGGGCAGATCATACCTACTTCTTTGTGAAGGTCACCAAAGCAATGGATGAGGACAAAATGGCTCACACTGCCTACCTTGACCTGGCCAAGACATTTGAGACAATACCCCACTCGGACAGTGTTGACAAACTCAGGAGGTTAGGTACAAACTCATATGTCAATCGGTGGATAGTCAACTGGCTCACAGACAGAACACAGGAACTTAGAACTGGGGAGTCCACCACTACAAAGAGGCCAGTCATGAGTAGAGTCCCTCAGGGATCAGTCCTTGGACTGCTCCTTTTTGGCATTTACTTTTCTGAAGTCAAGGCCAATTTCAGTGGTCTCTGGCTGACTAATTTTGCAGATGACTGCAAATTAGGAGCTCCCATTGAATCTCACACTGACACAAATGTTCTCCAGGAGGGGCTGATACAGACAAACAACTGGAGTCAGAGCCATGAACTAAAACTAAATGCCAAGAAATGCATGATAGTATCCTTTGGGAAGTCATCCATCCCTGGTAACTATCATATTGACAACACACCTGTTAGAGTTGACCCAGTAGTCAGGGACTTAGGGACACACATAGCAATCTAACCTTTGACTATCACGTGTCTAAAATGGTGAGGAAATCATTTTATGTTGCTCAACTTATAAGCAAAGGTATGGCATCTAAGTCCAAGGAAGTCATTGTTCCACTGTATTAGGCAATCATCAGAACTATCATTGAGCACAATGGTCCCTTTGGTATGTACCTAACCAGGCATAGCCAACAATTGGAATGTCCACAGGAACGTAGAATTGGGGAGTCCACCACTACAAAGAGGCCAGTCAGAAATTCATCCTTGGTTTGGCACCTATGTCTCTAATGGACCCAGGCAACTTGTAAATGGTTCATCTCCCAGGCCCTAGCTTGTACATGTTTCATCTCCCAAGCCACTGCTTACACTTATCAAGGGTATCAGAACTTGTCAAGAGATTTGGGATGCATGGCTAGGCTTAAAAAGGCCCTTGTGGCTGTTAGCCTAGTAAACACCTATGAACCTAGGAACCTACGGACTCCTCATCCAAAACATTATTCTGCATGTATCGTTCCACACTTCTCATTTTTCGTATATAATGTGCTCCTACCATTCTCTAAAAATCCCACTTACAGTTCTTTTATCTCTGTGACTATATTCACTCCTTCTAATACGATTGGTTTAGACTTTGATTTCCATTTCCTAGTAATAGTGTTTCTACCAGCCACCAGAATTAACTCAGCAAGGCCTTACAATGTCTAGACAATTCCAATTCTGTATCCCAGCTTAAAAAAATCATTTTGTTAGTTACACCACTTTGCACACCTAGTATTTCTAACAGAGTAGTCTGCAGGGGATTTTTAAAGCGTGCCAACTCATTACACTCCCATTTACCTCTCTCTTTCCTATCACACCTCCAAAATTTGCAGTCTACCTGAGGGAAAAATTCTTTGGAGTATGCTTGGGGTATAACAACACTTGCACAAACACTTTCAGGCAAAAATCCTAAATCTTCTAGACTTTGTTGCATACTTTGGAGCCTAACATATAAGCTCCCATTGTTTCTTTGTGAATTGCTTATTCAGTCAACTTTGATTTATTATGAAGTGCAGTAAATAGATCTCTCTCCCTCTATGCCATATCTATAACTTCAATCTCTGCAATGGTATCATGCCTCGTATATGGAAACAAGCATTGGTAAATCCCAATCCCTCAAAATCCCCAGCTCATCTTCTGATAAAGACTACAGATATGTCTCAATGGTAAAAGGTGGCATCCTTATCAGTATCAACAAAGGTAACCTGACTGTGGCAATCTCTACTGAGCTAACAAAGGCCTTTGACTTAATATGCCATTATTTCTTTTATGATTGAGTTACTACCAATAGCAAAGTGACCATTTTGTTACAGGACATAAACTGGGACACTTGAGGGCCAATCCAAGAAGCCAGGTCTGCAATCCCATTCTCCCAGCCCCCATGGGAGTGGGGATAGGGCTGCCATGTCATCTCACACTGGGGCTGGCAGGTTGGCCTCTTGTCCTTCACCCAGCACTGTGGGGATGCCACTCTGTGCATGGCACCTCCCAGGAGGCAAGAAGCCACATGCCAGGAGGCTCAAAGTGATGCAGATTTGTTGGCACCTGGAGCCACAGGGGAGAGAGACTGTGTGCCATAAAAAGTTCAGAGATGGGGGGACCCAGGGCCATCTCTCCTGTGAGTTTGAAAGCTATAGTTGCAAGCCAAAGGGGATAACCAGTGCCACAGAATTCTGAATGAGGGGCTGTCTGAGGCTTCATGGCCCACAGAGTTCCATGAGGCTGGGAAGTTCCCCTGAGAGGTTACAAGAACATGCGCAACACTGCATGATTTGGCAGCAGTCAGGAGATATGTAACCCTGTAAAAGAGCTCCCTCTCCTGGGTAGAAGTGGAAGCCCAGAGAGGATCCATCCCGATGGAAGTCTGTAAAGGAGAGAGAGGTGGAAAGTGACTGGGACAGGACAGCTCCCACCTAGGTGAGGGGGTACAGACCAAGCCCCCTCTGGGACGGAAGTCTGGAAGGGGAGAGAGACAGATAGTGGCAGGTCTGGGTGAGCTCCCGCCTGGGTGATCAGGGGGTCAGGCAGAGCTCCCAACAATGGAAGTCCTTAAGGGAGCGCTGGGTCAGATACCAGTGGGGCCTGGAGAGCTCCTGCCTGGGTGAGCGGGGTCAGGCACAGCTCCCCCCATGACAGAAGTCCTTAGGAGAGTGACTGGCAGACAGCGGCAGAGCCTGGAGAGCTCCGGATGACAAAGAGGCCTGAAGAGCTCCTGCCAGGGGAGAAGGCATCCAACTTCACCCCAT